>NW_028289244.1:3488812-3640500 GCF_059628265.1 Tinamus guttatus | reverse complement strand
GGCTTTAGAAGGAGTTGGGCTTGTTTCTATTTAAGTTGGTATTTTCTGCTATGAGTGGCACACTGAAAGCTTGAATGACTTGAAGAGCCATTATAGTTACAGGGGCTGCTTGTGTTTTTCAAACTCTGTGGTTTGGAAATGAAATTGGAGCAGACAAAAGTAGTAAGAGGAAGTAGGAAGCACTTTTTGTTCTGGCAACGTCAGCCCAGGAGCTCCTCTTTGTTTGAGGAGACTCTTCATAGGCTCAGGTTGAGTAATTCCTGTTCGAGAGCTGCTGATAGTGCAATTCCAGAGTTAAGTGCTAGAGAAATGGGCCATAGAACCTGCAAAGCTTGGGAGAGAGTCCTTGTTTATAATGTAACATTTGGGAAATGACTTTGGTCTTTGGCAGAAAGATGCAGAAATCAAGCCAGCTCTTTCAGTTAATACAATAAAATATATTACTTTTCCCTACAAACCTCATGTAAACCATATGTGTCTCTCCCTCACCCCAAAAGAAAAACTGGACTCGACATGAGACTTTTAGGCTGTTCAGAACTCGGCCTTACGCTGTTATAAAAAAGCATGAACATGGGACATACTGTTTCTCCCATACCCCCAATAGATCTTCAAGGATGTAGATGTGTTCCTGGATGGTCTGATTTCCTCACTTTTATAATCAGCTATAATTAGTGATTACCTCAGGGACATTGTAAAGGTGTTAAAGTAGGGATTTTTTTTGCAGTTTATTGTGGGAGAAGGTATACGAGCCATTACATATCATTAACATCAAGGTAAATATAGACTCATATATAAACAACACACACTGTACAAGTTGTTTCCAGTACCTGTGATTATTCTTTACAGCAATCCTAGAGCCAATTCCAACTCGACAAGCAGCTGTGGATTACTTGAACCTTTATGTAAATCCTACTCTGCTGGCTGGGCTCACCGCGCTTTGTAAAGAGAAGCCAGCAGATCCAATGGTATGTACAGGATATCAGTACTGTGCTGTATACGTGTGATACATTTACTTCATATTCATGGTCCCATTTATAGAAAAGTTGCTTTTTTCTTTTTTTTTCTTCTTTTTCCTTTTTTCTTCTTTTTCGTTTTTTTTTCTTCTTTTTCCTTTTTTTTTCTTTTTTTCTTCCTTTTTTCTTCTTTTTTTCCCTTTATTCTTCTTTTTTTTTCTTTTTTTCTTCCTTTTTTCTTTTTTGGTTAGAGGCTAAGCTATGCTGTTTTAGCTACCTGCTAATAAGGTAAAAAGAATAACGTTTGCTTTCCAATAAGTTGGCAGGTTAGTTAATAGGTAAAATGAAGTTGAGGACTAAATTAAATCAGATTTGATGAAATTGCAGTATTTTTAAGAGACTACTATAAAAATGTTCTCTAACACGTGGTTGTAAACAGATACTTTTATATGATGTCAAATATCAATCTTAATTTATTGTTTCTGAGACAAGGTTGAGGTGAAATAGCTCTGATACAGTAGGTATTAAATGAAATTAGACAATAATCACTCTGAAAGTAGCTACACAGTTGAGTAAAACATTCTGGTGTTCTTAGCAAGACTGTCTATATTATTATGTTTATTTAATTTAGTGATATCCATTTAATCCTTTAGGATAAGGAAGTATTTAGGCTACACCAGCATTTAGTTCACCAGCAAAGCAATGCTGCTTCTGAGCGAAGCTGAGTATTCTTTGAGTCAAATTATCACGTCGACCTGCAGAAAATTTTAGTGACCTCTTTCTGGTTGTTCAAGCTGATGCATCTTGCCCTCCTCTCATAAACTATTATTTTTTTAACTGTGGATCTCATCCAAATGGCAGTTCTGGGATTAGTTTGCAATTCTGCAGTGTGCAGACAAATTTCCCCCTCCACACATTTTTTTCCCCCTCTTCCTAAACAAAAGCTTTTATTTATCCTAAACAGAATTAGTTTTCTTTAGTCTGGAAAAAAATATGGTAAATGCTTTTTGCCTTCTCAAAGTTCAGTCATTCACACTAACACTCTTTAAGAATGTGGATAATTAGTCCAGTGTGACAACTTACTGGCAATTGTGGTGGATTCTACATCATTATCAGTTTCTTAATCAAGATTGCATTCTTCTAAAAGATACATTTCAGAAGAAGAAGACTTAAAATAATTCAGAGAGGCCTATCTGTGGCCTTGGTGATATACATGAGGTGAGGTGAAATGTCCTGTGATTGTTCTTATTTTATAATCCTTTCACTTTATGTATGTCTGTCGCTGTTATTGTAGGCATCTAAAAAATAGAGATGGAAGGTTCCCCAAAGAAGTCCTTTCATGGTCTGTTTGCCCAAAGGCCAGAGCAATTGTACCCATCCATTCCTGACAAATGTTTGTCTGGACTGGTCTGTAGCAGGATCTGCAATCTCCCTAGGCAATCTGTTTCACTGCTTAATTACACTTAGTTGAAAACCTTTCCCTAAAATGTAGCCTATATCTGCTTTGCTCCAGTTTTAAAACACTTTTTTTTTCTTTGTTTTCCTTCTTCTTTCATTTTTTTTTAAACTCTCCCCAGAGGGACATTAGAGCTAATATGATATCTCCTTTTTTGTAGCAACCTTTTGTTTATTTGAAGTATTACCTTCTTTTTCCCCATTGGTCATCTCTTCACTGTCCAAAACAGAGATTTTTTTTTTTCCCTCTGCCTACCTCGACATTTTCTAACCCTTTGACTGTTTTGTTTCCAACTAATCCCCACATCCTGAACGCAATTTTCTAGACAGTTATGTAATAACAAACAGTAGCTTCATCTAGACCACGTATCTCTTCCCTGCTTGTAAGAAAGTCACCTGAAGCCGTGTCCATAGGCTCCTTCCCTGTCCATAGCCTTGTCACAGAAGGAAATCAACTGTTTTTAAAAGTTCTATTAAAAGTTCTATTCTAATTAGTCTCTCCAAGGACTTTGGGGAGGGGTTGCTGCTATTGCCAACCTGGGAGCATGGCCTTTGCCTTAGTGCTCTGCTTGTTTGTCTCACTCTTTACAAACCAATCTTTCTGTATCTGGAATTACAAGGAGAGTGTTGCTTACCTTACTGGTCTATCTATTCTATCAATTCTTTTACTTCACAGTATAGTATGAAGTTGGCTCTACTTAGCATTCCAGAAACAAATTGTCAACAGCCTTGTGAAGTAAATAAGGATGTGTTAAAAACTTCTCTTTACAAGTGGAGGAATTGAGGCAAAGAGGTTAATTTGCCTAAGGCCAAGCCAGCCATTGGCAGACAAAGTTAGAACTCAGGACATTCCTACCTCCCACATTTTTATATCAGTACAATTTACTGGAAAACTTAAAAAGTGAATTTCAATAATGTTTAATTTTTAAGCATTATAAGGTGGTTTCAGTGCAGAAGAACGTGACATTTAATAGAAGGCTACTAGATCTGTATCTGTAAATATTATTAGAAGTAATATTTCATTGAGCACTTCTATGCATGCTCTAGAGACATTTTAGAAAGGAGTTTGCCTGATTATTTGAAGTGTTGCTGAAATATTCACAAAGATAGACATTGTCAGGAAAAGCTGGCTTCCAAAGATCAGTAGGAATTGTTCAAATGCACTGTAAGCCGTGAAGATGTAAAATAAACGTTTAGAAAATAGGTTATTTGTTTGTCTTCATTTCTCAGTATAGTAGGAGGGTCTCTATAATTTCATTTTCTCCCATATGCTCTACTGGAAACACTGAGGATGTTCTTTTTATTTCACAGACTTGGCTCGCTCAATGGCTGATTGAGCACAATCCCAATAAACCCAGGCTGCAACTTCAGACCACTGAGGCAGAGCCTCAAGAATGAGAGCTCAGGGGAAATCATCTCAAGCATTCCATGTTAAAGATACATATTAGCATTTTCCATGCATTTCTTGGATATGTAATTAATATCTGGAGTAAATGTTGTTGTAACTCACTGTATCTTGATGAGATAAATAAACATACAGTTAGCAAGGATTGAACAGTTCTAGGAGTTTTTCTGTAGGATCACATGATAAATTTACTGTGCCAGCTGAATTAAAAAAAAAAAACCATCATCAGGTGTTATTTAACTGCTGATTTCTTTGATTTAGCTGTCTGAGGAAAAGGAAATTAATTGCACCTCTGCAGCTTCCCCAAAGACATACAGCTGGTCTCTACTTTGTGGAACTGAGACTTGTGGTTCAGCACTTGCTTAGCAGACAGACACTCCATCAGGAGGGGAGGTACCTGGATGTAACTTAGAAAACAATTACTGGGTGCACATGAGTGATTTCAGCACTAGAATTTCTAATTAATCTGCCCAGCTAAGGTTAATCTTAAAGGTGGTTCACTTTGAGATATTTTGTCAGAATATAATTTGGAGGAAGATGTTACACACATCTTTCTCATCTCCCTGGCAAAAGGCACAATGATTATAAAACAAGCTCTGATTCCCACTAAATATATTTCTGGCAAATAACAATGGTGTGTTCCAATATTTGCTTAAAAGAAATATGTGTAATTGCAACAACTCACCCTTAAGGATGTTATTTGTGTTCTTCTACTCCTGTTAAAAGGTAAGACCAATTCTTTTGTTTTCCTCATTGCTGTTTACACTTTGCTTTGTTCTCTTGGAGAATTTCAAGAGAATTGGTTAGGGGCCTGCACAGCAGATACTTATAAAGTAATCAGACTTTTTTTTTGTTTCGTTATTTTATTTTTTTAGAGCTGTGTTTACACTGTTAGCTTCAAGCTTTGTATCTTACAGCTTTCCTCATTAGGATGGAGAAAAAATAGTTCTCGCAACTTTGAGGTAATAGTGTGCTTGACCAATACTAAACAAATAAGCAATTTCATAATTTCTTTTATATATATATATATATATATGTATAATATAAAACTGGCTCCCAACTTGAGTAATAACAGAAACAGAAGTCATTTGCAGCATTTTTTTCAGCAACTTGTTTGTCTTCTCAGTGGGTATTGCCAACTCAAAGAATAAACAGTCAGATGACCAGTCTGAAAATAACGAGACCTAAAGGAACAATTGTGAGTTTTTGCAACTTCCCTCAGCAGAAGACAAACAAATAGAACAAAAAACAAATCTCAAATGTGAAGAAAAAATGTGAAATGTTTAGAAACAGCAGTAAACCAATCTGTTTATAACTAATTTTGCCTATAATAATTTCTGCCACCTGGCAGTGTCTGATTGCTCCAGTCACAGGATACTTTTGCTTTGTAGTTTCTTGTCTGCAAAACCCCAAATTTTCTTCTTTAGAGATGCTAGACACAAAAAATAATTGAATTCAGGACATGTTATCATACACCTTTTTAGTTACTGAGGCATTTGCTCACATGTCTTGAAGTGATACTGCTTGACAATAAATATCTCCTCCATGTTACTGTTGGCATTTTCTCTCTTTTTTATTTTTTAATTCTATTTTAATCATAGAATCATAGAATGCTTAAGGTTGGAAGGGACCTCTAGAGATCATCCAGTCCAACCCCCTGCACACGCAGGGTCACCTAGAGCACGTGGCACAGGGCTGCGTCCAAGCGGGTTTGAAGATCTCCAGAGAAGGAGACTCCACAACCTCTCTGGGCAGCCTGTTCCAGTGCTCTGGCACCCTCACTGGTAAGAAATTTTTCCTTAAGTTCCTGTGGAACTTTTGGTGTTTCAGTTTGTGGCCATTACCTCTAGTTCTGTCGGTGGCCACCAGTGAAGAGAGACCAGCACCATCCTCCTCACTGCCTCCCTTGAGGTACTTCTAGACACTGCTCAGGTTCCCTCTCAGCCTTCTCTTCTCCAGGCTGAACAGGCCCAGCTCCCTCAGCCTCTCCTCATAAGGCAGATGTTCCAGGCCCCTGATCATCCTTGTAGCCCTGCGCTGGACTCTCTGCAGCAGCTCCACATCCCTCTTGTGCTGTGGAGCCCAGAACTCTGACGGCAGAGCTGTGTTATTTTATAGATGTGGAAGATTCATCAGCTCCAGTAGCAGGTATATAGGTCCCTTGGGGAGGGCCACGGGACAGACAAAAGCAGCTGTTGTTGTTAATGTTTATTTTATAACCTGGTCAATATGAAGTTTCAGTCATTCAGGGTATATCTGTTATGGACATTAGTCTCTAATATTAGAACTACCAGTGTCTATTGCAGATTGTCATCCAATTCCCATCCTTCCTGAGGGAAAGACAGAAATACGGAAGTTGCCTTCATCCTTTGGGAGCCCGCTGGACCCAGTGGGTCTGTGCACCTAGGTCAAGAATTGGTCTCACTGCCGAGATCTCGAGGAATCCGCATTAGGAAGCGGGATGCGGGCGGAAGGTCAGTGCTGGCAATGCAGAGCAGCCACAGGCGTCCCCCTGGTCCCCTGGGGGAGCTGTGACACCGCAGGAGAGGCTCCTGGGGGAAGGAAACGCTGCTGACTTTTCTTTAGGGCTTTGGGTTTTGGTTGGCCTGGAGTGTTACAGGCTTGGCTAATGATACAAATCCATGTCAAAGAAAACGTAGCCTCGGAAGAAAAACAGAGGAGCTAAGCCATGCCTTGGACATGGTGTCATCAAAGTGAACTGCTCTCTGTGGGAGGTAGTGACCTGTGCTCTCTCAACAGTCAGAATAATTTTTTTCCTTATTTAATTTTTATTGGGTATTTTTAACATTGAGTGAGTTCATTTAATTTTACTGCTTACGGGCTGGAACGGAGCTACACGAGCCTCTGTCTATAAAACAGCAGTTCGGCCTCTCCCAGAATTCTGGTTTTTCAACTGGCTTCATCCAGGAACGTTGTTTGTAGAGTGCTTGCTCTCACCTGTGCTGCGTGTTCTCCTTAGACCTACACAGATTGAGTCTGAAGTATGTGAAGGTTCAGCCTTCCTGTGTCGTGAGAGACTTTATTATCTTTAAGAACAGTCTGGAGAAACTGCCAGGAACCCTGAGCGCCCTTCACAGATGGCAGAAACCTCAGCCCCCACCAGTTTCCTTTTGCCTACACAAGTGGGAGCACTGTAGCAGGCCAAGCTTTGGAAATGAGTCACTGCCTGGACCTCAGGACTTTCATTCAGCAACTTCAAGAGAGGGAAAAAAAAGAGGAGGAAACTGGAAAAGTGTGTTTTTTTTTTTTTCCTTCATCTGGGGAACAGGGAAGATTTCTATTTCTTTTTCATTAAAATGGTGATCTGGATCATCCTTTACACATCAGTGGTCTAAATAAAATTGGTATGTTGGTGATAAAACCAAGGGAAACACTCTGTGGAGTGGCACAAACCCTAACCTTATCAGTGCCATATCAGAATGACAGATTCGATTTAAAGACACAAGGGCCTCAGTTAATTTTTCATTTGTTAAGCAAGAGCAGTCAGACCAAGATAAATCACCTTATTCTAGATGACAAATGTTGCTTGTTTTTATCCATGCCCAACCACAGTGCATCCTCCTAAAATACTGTGGTGAAAATACTGTGCAAGTATTGGGTTTCTTTTGTTGTTGTTGGGAACAGAATCTCTTCATGTTATAGTGAACTTCTCCTGGCTTTTTGCAGGGCCGTGTTCTTTTAAATGCCAGTTGTAGATTGGCTCCTGGGCTGCAGATGGGACGCGAGACCCCTCTGCTGATGAGTGATGCAGCAGAGGCACCGTCAGCAGCTGCCTGCACCTCCACGGCCCCTGGAGCCTGGCTGTGCCCTGGCTGTGGAGTGTGTCAGCAGCGTGACTGATATGCAGAGCCACCGCGGGAGGATGCCTGTCGGATTATTGTCATGCTGCCTCCTGCCAGGTGATCGTAGGGACGGTGCCACCAGCGCCAGGGAGAGCCCATTGTGGGGCCCTGAGCATTGCTGTAGGGCGAACGGGCCGGGGCAGAAGAAAGCGGCCTGCAGACAAGCTGGTGAATGATACTCTAATAATGATAACGCCAAGGATTAGGGCTTCTCTTCAATGTGCTGCTCGCAAGGGCTTCACAGCTGGAGGGAGGCGACGCTCTCCTACAAAGCAGTTTGGGTTGCAGGGTGCCGTGTTTTCTGCCTGGAGTGTTTCTAAACCTCACTCTTTACGTTGTGATGGCTTTCAGGCTGAGTCACTCTTGCTTAGCTTATTCCGAAAGCCGCTTATGTGAAAAAAGTGCCTCTGTCATGTCGGTGACTTCTTTACCATCATGTTTGCTCTACTTAAAAGTCTCCTCGTGTTTTGAGATCTCTGAGTCAGCGTGGATGGAGCTCCTGTATTACTAGTAAGAAAAGCTGCAGGAGGCAGCTGGATGCAGCCTGCCAGCCCCAGACTGTCTGGATGAGTCGTCACGTATGAACTCACCCTAAATTCCAGGGAATTTTTATGTGCGAGAACGTAATTTGGCTCTAAATTCCCTTGGCTTTGGTAAACTACTCTGCAAACCACCCATGCTTCTTTATCATCTATTTATAGTCAACGCCTAAGCTCTCATTTCCTTTGCAAGGAGACAGTTGTTTTTTGTTATGTTTCCAGAATCCGCACTGATTGTCAGGTTAGGAAATTCTGCACTTCCAAAAGCAACATCTTA
The DNA here is from genome assembly GCF_059628265.1 of Tinamus guttatus. Lineage (NCBI taxonomy): Eukaryota > Metazoa > Chordata > Aves > Tinamiformes > Tinamidae > Tinamus > Tinamus guttatus. Next base: position 3,632,008 of record NW_028289244.1, on the reverse strand, counting down.
CTGCTATGCTGGCTATCGTTTCTTATCTCTTCTAGGTGTTGTAAAAGTTGTTTCTTACTGGGTGGCATTCCTGTTGCAGTGCGAATGACAGCGATGTTTTGTACGTATTTAGTTTTGTGTCAGGCCTCATCTCTGTATGTGAGAAAATTCCCAGGGGTATTTAACATACGCGTGCGGATAAATCGCCTGCATGCCCCATAAAGTAGTTTACTATGGGCCAATATAAAGCAGTCATTACAGGCTGAGGCTTAAACTTCTGAGTTGAACACAGTCTCTCAATTGCACTTACTTATTTTTATAATGTGTAATTTAGCAAACGAACTGTGGAAAGTTAGGGCATAGCAAGGCCTCTTTAAGAACACTGGTCCCAACTGCACTTTCTGTCGCTTCATCGTAAATGCAGAGTGATCCAATTCTCTCATTTAAAGTGAAGAATAAGAATCTGATTGATTTCGGGAGTTACTCAGCTGGTTCATTGCATGTGCCTCTAAAATGCATAGTTAGATGGTGCCATGGCCCATCTCTGCTCTTGCTTAAAGAGGTTTAGGTCCCATTTCTGAACAAAAATGCTTTCTACTTGCAGCGCGCTTTATTCCACGTGCCAGTTTGCAGAGAGGAGTTATGCAATGGTATCTTGCCTGGGCAAGAAAAGTTTGATATTTAAAGACCTCTTGATATCTCTATTTGAAGACCAGCTGCATCTTTCTGTGGCCCCAGGGAATCTAGGTAGCCGTGGGATCCTTCTCTGCTAACTTAGCACCTCCAACCAAACTATCCCGTGAGGCTACTTCAGAATACTCCTACTTCAGAGGTCTTCCATGTCAATATACTGAATTGACCAACAAAGTTTTGACCGTGACTGTCTTTGTTTTGCAAAGTTTTCTTGTAAACGGGCACCATGCTGGTCTCCCTGAATAGCAGCATCGGTGCAATTGAATGGGAGCAACAAAAGCCTAGGAAATGAAATGTCCATTCAATTTCCTATTCATGTAAATGATAGTTTATCATACTGACTATTTAGGTTTGTGTAGTTAGGATCAGTGATAGTTTTAAGCCTTTTATTGCCCCTCTCCTCTTTTTTTGAACTACAATAAAAACTGCCTCACCTGAGCACTTGGTGTAAAGGCATTTTCCAGACGTACTGTTAGCATTAACTCATTGTTACACATGGCAAAGAATGTCACCACACCACGAAGCAACTTCCCCAGCCCAGGTGTTTGTTTCCTCTGTCCCTGTCACAGACTACATGGGATTTCCCTGGAGCAGCAGCAGCATCAAGAATCCGCTCTGTGGGGCCAGTATCTCATTTTTTCCCACCTGAATATAGGCAAATACTTGCATGCAATCATGCACGGCCAATACACAGAATGCAGTGAGGTTAAGCAGTTCATTTCTTAAAGCGTTTATGCCTGTGCACTGTATTTGGGAGCAGAAACACAGGTAGCTGAAGAGGCAGATGGTTCCTGCAGATGCACTGCTGTGAGCTGCACATTTCAGTCCTTCCCTGTACATAGAAACAGCAAGTTTCAACATCTGCATTTTGCACAGTTTGCCAGTTATTTGGGCCTGCATCAATTGGCAATTAATATTGTGAAATGTTTCGTCAGGGACAGTGGCTGTTATTTAAATATGTGTGGTGAATTTCTGTGTGCACATCCATGTCTCAATGGATAAAGTTTTAGTGAAGAAAGTTGCTGTGACTGGAGCAGCGACGGAAGATAAATCTATTAATGGCTTTTCCTGGATTTCCAGAGTAAGTGATCAGAAATTAGTGCCCAGTTTTCTTCAATGCAGTCAGGTTTACTTTTAAAATAACATTTGCAGTGCAATAATAGTGGAGTCAGTTGGTCTAACGTTAGTCAGAAATGTCTTGAGGTCCTGTTCTGTGTTCCTGTCTGCAGCCCCCGAGGGTAAAAATCCCAAATCAAAACCCACGGCCTGTCTTTTGGAGCCATGAGACAGAGAAATAGGTAGAGAAAAGGCTAAATGAGTCAGAAATTGTTTTGTTCTCTGCGAACACAGCTTCAGCTGTGCCCTCCTCTGGTCCTATAATTGCTAAAATAAAACATTTTCTTCAGCGTCCACCTTAAAAGTGTTAATAACCTTCCTGAACAAAACTCACCTCGCTTGCTTTTCTTTAGGTGCACACATGGATAACATTACAGTGCCTCTGCTCACAAAGGTCATCAGAGATGACAGGTTGCTTAAGGGAGTATAATCTTTAGAGAAAAACTTTAAAAATATGTTATTTCACTATATAGTACAAAGGGGAACATGTTAAGACATGTCTTTGTCTTTCTCCTTTTTTTTTCTCCCTTGGTTTGCTTTCAATAGAAGTGGGAATTCTTTAGTTAAATAGAAAAAAAATGGAAATTTCCCTTTTCTCCCTCTCGAGTGTGTTTTGGTAACTGAAGCACATTCACACTTGGAGAGATGGGCCTGTTTTGCAAGGGAAAACCAAAACATTCCCGTGCAGCTAATATTGCGGCTCCTCTGGTGTCTTAAGTTCAAGGCACGGTAGGGGGTACAGACACCTAATGGGAATGTAGTAACTTTCTGGATCTTTTCTTTGCAAGAAATAATAAGATGGGTCACGACTAACCCACTCGGCTACATTTGCAAGGCCCTTGGAGATCAGGGGGCACTAAGCGCTTTTAGGTGACGCTGAGGAGCACCTTGGGGTGCTCCACGTCTGCACCAGGCTGGGTGCTCTGCCTGTGGCTCCGGGGCTCTCATACCTGACCTTCCTTCGCCGTGGGACCAGGATCTTGTTCCTCTTAGGGGACTCGTGCGCAGGGGGTGGTTTTAAGTACAGTGGTATGTAAACATGAGTCCATAGCGCAAAGTAAAGTGAAAACGTAGAGCAGTGTGAAAACGTATTTCTCTGTCATCTCTTTTTCTCCACCAACAGAGTCGAGGAACCCACTTGTCTGCGCTTGCATAGCAGTGGGCAAACTGCCCGAGAGCCAGAAATGGTCCTGGAGATGTTTTAAATAATGGGAGCTGGAGGCCAAAGCAGAAGAAACTTGTCTTTCGGCCTCCCCATTGCCTGGCACCTCTGGAAGGTCACTCACTGGGGTGACCCTGAACCATTTTTGCTAAGTTATCTATTTCCTGACCATCTCCAGTAGCTTTTAGGTTGCCTTTGGAAGACTAAGCCTTTAAATAACACCACAGCAGGAGCTCAGCAGCAACTCAAGGTAAGTGAGGCCACATCGTACTCTTCCAAAGCTCCTATGACGTGAGAATCGTCTGACACCCTGAAAAGCACAGGCCTAGAGCTGTAAGGGGACAGCCCAGCTCATGTGCAGGCTGCAGGTGGTTCTGGGGGAGATCCCGGTGTTCCCAAAGCCCCGTTGCTGGTAGGGCAGAGGAGTGAGAAGCCCAAGAAAGGTCGCTGCAGGGCACTGTCCTGCTGCGATTTCTTCAGTAGGTTCCACAGGGCATCCAGGGGTGCCCTTCGCCTCTCCAGCTTTCCCTTTCTTCGTGTAGCCCTCGTGGCCTCAAGCACCCCCTCTGCGTGCCTGCTTAGGGCTCACCACGGGCTGTGGAAGGCATTTGGTGCTGGTTTTTTGTGTTGCCTGAAGCCATCCCAGCAAAAGAACATTTTGCAACTTGTTACAGAATGAATTTGCAAAGGAAAACGCTCCATTGCAGCAACAGCCTTTGGGAGCAGAAGGTGCTGCCTTGCCATCTGGGCTGTCTTTAAGAAGTGCGGACTGCTTCCAGCTCCCATGGAGCCTCACAGAGGATTCCTTCCCGTTCCTCAAGGGCTGGATTAACAGTCAGATCCCTGAGGAGGAGATTGAAAACCTCTGTGACCATGGCTGTAGTGACAGAGCTACTGTCAGGAATAAAAGTTATCTTTGTATTATTTTTAAGATTTTTTTCCCCCATTAGTCATTCACTGCTGTGCTTTAAACACTGCAAAATCCGTGTTCTTCAGCCAGCAAAGAACTGTATGGTTGATACAGTGTGATACAGAGAAAAGGGATGTGTCTTTGTTCCCCTGCAGAAACCTCCGCACACCGGTGAGAGGGGAGGACGTCGGGCTCCGCATCCTGTTGCTCACTGCCTGTCCTTGCAGCTGCTTGCTGAGGAGCCCCTGTCCCCTTCCAGGGGTGCCCGGTGACAACTGATGTGTCCATCGCGAGGCCCCGCGACGCCGCTGCCGCCGAGGGCAGCTGCCGTGGGCAAGTCTCTCCAGCCTCCCGTAAGCAGCGATTTGCTTTTCTCAGCAGTGCTTTGCTGCTTTATGTTCCGATTTTCCCAGCCTTCAGGCCTTTTTACTTCATTGCCACGTAACTGTGAAAAGGAAGTATCTAATGGGCGAACAGATCTGTTTAAATAGCTGTCTGCCACTCAAAACACAAGCTGGTTTGGCATTTATTCCGGTGCGTAGGACCTGAAGGACAGGTTTTTTTATTCTGTGACTTCTTAGTTGATACATTTTTACCAATTTACATTTTTACCAGTTTTTATTTCTTGCCAGTGGAGAAATAGCCTGTCTACAAAAACAGAGCAAAATATGTGCATCGGATTAATGGAATGCTTTAATCCATTTATGTCTCCTCAAAATTAAGCTAAAATGCATTCGCAAGATGATGGACATCTATGGCTGGATTTAATAGCTCACCAAGTTGTAATTGCACTTCCAGTTCTAGAAAATGTCTCTAGGAAAATAGTTCCCCCGGGTGAGGTCAGCGCCCTCCTACAGCCAAATTTCCAATGAATTGGAGTTGCCAGTGGTTAGCCTGGTTGTGGAGCAGTGTGACTAGGCAGGGAGCTCTTCTTTGTAGAACAGGGTGCATAGAAGTGTCCCAAAGACCATCTGGAGTTTAAAACTCCCTTCAGCTTTCTGTTAGAAGAAGTGGGTTGCCATTATCCGTTCTTCTTCTTCTTCTTCTTTTTTTTTTCAGCATTTTGTACTCTCTATAAATATTTGTGTTATAATTAAAATTGTGCTGCAGATGTACAAAGCTCTCAGCACTTAGTTTCATGCAAAATTTGCGAAGCTTTTCGCAGATGCAGAGCTGTGGCAAATGCTTGGCTCAGACCTTCAGAAAGGGAGATTATCTAAAATGATCTAAACAAGACTCCCCTACTGATAGGACACTTGCTAGGTTAAAGCACAGGAAATTGTGAATTTGGGGCTCCATCCTGTTTGACCATTTACGCTATCTCCTTATCAAGGTACCTGGCCTGGGTCTGAGATTGGAGCGGGTGGTGTTTGGATGCAAAAGGTACAATTTAGTGCTCCCAACTGCTTGAAAGGGATGGGATGGTGATTTGTGACCTCTCTGGTGATGAGTGAGATAAAGCTCTGAGCACGCAGGGTGTCTGCCCCACTGCCGGCTCTGCCGCACGCCTTGGAGCTCTGCCTGCATCCCGCCCGCTCCCGCATCCCGGCCGAGCCGGAATCCGGCACCGACGCATCCCCGGAGCACGTGTGCGACCTGCCGGTGTGACCGGTCTCCGGAGAACCTCAGGGCTGCCGACGTGCCGGGAATGCTCAGCACCTTAGGAGGTGCTCAGGGCTGAGTTAATTAAATTATCCTCTTGCTTATTGCCTGAGAAATCCACTTAATGGTAGGGAGGCGATGCCTTATCCCCATGACAGTGGATGGAAGTTGTCCAACAGGAGAAGTCTCTGCAGGGCATGACTAGGGATGGAGATCTCGGTCAGAGTGAGGTTAACTTTATGGTATTGGGAAAAGAAATACTTGACAACCTGAATGTTTCAGGTCACGTAGCTTGTCACAGTCAGTTTTGGGCACGGGCAGCCAGGCTGTGTGTGGGATGCGGAGCAGAGCCTGCAACCAGCAAACTCAGTCCATGCATGGCCCGAGTTTGAGCCCAAGGGAGGCTTGCATTTGCACCTCTCCCCCCTGTTTTACAGTCTCTGTACCGACCTCGTCATTATCATCTTTTATGGCATACCATGAGCTACTGAAACACCAAGGAGGAAATTAAGGGCCGTATATTGTCCAGGCGCTGCGGTCGTATGTCCCCCGATGAGCTATTCTGCCCTGAATGTGCCCACCAGTGGCTTTGATTAATGTTGCTTGGGGACATTGAAGAAAACCTAAAAATAGGAAAAGAAGAAAATCTAAACTAGCACCCCAGATTTCCTTCTCTTTTTTCCCATTTTTTTTCAAACCTTTACCTTCTGCATTCCCTTTCTACAGCTGATTTAGACTTCTTGGCCTACATTCCCTATCCCGCCCTGTTGCTGCTGCTCTTCCCTCCTCCTTGCATGTGCTGAAGGTTTCCTAGTTTCTCCTTCCTGCACCTGCGGTTACCACCAGCTCCTCCTTCCCTCCGTGCATTTCAGACTCCCTGGAAGAGATGACTTGTGGCCCCAGGAGGTGATACAGGGCTTCTTCCATACCCTGTCCATTCTAGATCGAGTCACATGGACCTCCCTATTGAGGGAGGTTGTTCAGCACCTGTTAGCTGGAAAATTCAGATTTCACTGGGGATTATCAGTAGTGCTCTGCAGATCTCAGCTCTGCACCCCAATCATGCCTCGGGCTCCCGGACTCAGGGAATGTGTCACCTTTCTTGGCCAGAAACTAGGGATCACAAGGAAGGCCCTGTGTGTGTCTGGAGAAAAGGGGAGTGGGTGGGAGAGGAGAAGAAGGAATTAATTTCAAAACTACTTTGCAAGTTACACTTCGTAGCTCGTCTCTTCCATCAGTCTTCTGTTAAACTGCTCATCTTGGGGCTTGTTTGGATGGGGGGATGTACTGCGTAGTAAGTTAGGTGCCTGATTTTCAAAGCAGGGGTTATGGGACACCTCCTAGGAGGGAACTGGAAAAAGGAGAAAGCAAAAGCTCGTGCATCGCTCCGCTGAGGCGCAAAGCAGCAGTATGTTACCTCCTCACTCATCACCAGGTGCCTGTAGAGACATCTCCGGTGTGAACAACCTGCAGGAACCAAAAAGCTCTGGTATGTAGTCATGTGTGTCTATCACCAACACAAGGAGTGACCATGGACTGGCAGGTGAGTTAGTTCCTGCTTGGAATATCTCTTGGATTGCAGACTTTTCCAGCATGCCCCCATGCTCGCTGGCTGGGCCTCCTTGGTGAAAGTGCAGTAGGAATTTCCAAAGTGTGGATCTGCCTGCACAGATCTGCACGGAGAGCAGATGAAACACCTCGCAGTAGGCAGCTGCTGTGGGTGTTCTTCTCAACTGAGAAATGGTTGGGAAACACTTGCTACTCTTTTTCTCAGGTGCTGCAGAGAGGATTTGTTTTGTAAATGGTGAAACTGTTAATTGCATCGACTTTAATAAGACTGAGCTGAAAAGGTGTTAACAAGTTTTGTTGTGCTGTGCTGGCTAGAAGCCACTGTGCAGAGCCTGGGAGAAGGCAGCAAGGCTGCTCTGAGCAAAAACAGAGGGCAGAAAGCCTAGACACCCGTGTAGCCAAAGATCCAGAGTAACGTGGTGAGTTTTGTAGGGTGGATTTAGCTTGAACTGTCGTGCGGGTCGGTGGATTCCCATTTTGACAAGGAAGCTGGACTGGAGTGTCCTCCTTGCAGCACAGCCATGAGGGCCCAAGGTGGAGGCCTTCCCAAGGCTTGGGTTAAGTGGAGTTTCTGCACTCACTCGCAACAGTATCCGTGTTTAGGAGCTTCATGTTGGAGCTGTGGTTTCAACGTTCCTACCTTATCAAAAAATCTTTTCTACGCACTCAGGCAAGCCAAGCATCCCCGATTCCCCCCAAATCCCCACCAACAAATCCCGGAGAAGGCCTCGCGCTTCCATCCTCCACGGCGGAGCTGGCGTTAGCAGGGGCTGATTAAGGCCCTTTAACTTTGTCATGCTAAGGGGCTGGTTTTGCAAGTCGAAAAGGACCTGTGACTTGTTTTCTAAGACTTTAGGGAATTGCTGGCCCTCGCTGGTTTCACGGCAGCAGATGCAGCGTGACCGGGGATCTACGCTGCATATGAAAAGGTCGCTCGCCCCGCTCAAGAGGGGAGATGCTAACACTTGTCAGCTTGAGTGATGGAGACTCGCCGCTTTGAGAGCCATAATATTCATGTCAGAGAATTGCCAAGCCCAGGCGGAAGTGCGGAAGATGGATAGCCCGGGGATATATTCCTGACACTTTAATACAGGGGGAGGATACAGCACAAACGTCTCATATAGAATGATAATCCCTGAAAGGGCACTGCCAGCATAAATTGAAGGTAATCCACAAGGCAAAGGGTTTAACAACCCGAGGGAGGCCGGGCCTGGTGAGCTGGGGCTGCTGGTGAAGCACCGCTCTGCTTTCCAAGGAGGGCTCTGGCACTGCCGGCGGGAAGGACAGGATCCCTCCGCAATCCATGGCGCTGCGGCCAGCGGGACGGGATGGCTGGGGCAGCATGCAAGGCTCTTGGGTGGCAACACGTGGAACGGGTGGGAGTTTTCCCGGATTAAATCCGGAGAACCGGCAAAGCTTCCTAGCTTAGCCCCGGTTATTGCCGTGCAAATCTGCATAGGATGTCGGCTAGGAAGGTGGCGATAAGGTAGCGTGGAAGGAGCTGCAATGTCAGGCTAATCCAGCCCCTGCCACAGAGCTTATGGAATACGCTCCTCTTGCCGTGGAGATAGATATATCCGTGTTAACAGCCCGACTGGCAACGTCTGATCAAATTTAACGGTGCCGCTCTGGGACTGTCCAAGCTGTTCAGGTCCCCGGATGCTCAGGGATGCTCCCAGCCCCTTTCCAAGGTGCCCAGCTCTGCCTTCCCCAGTTACCCCTTTGCCCATGCTGCAAGGAAAACCCCGGAGGAGCAGGCACTGGGCTTTTGCTACATGTTGCTCATGAGTTCAGGATTCAGATTTTTTATTTTTTGTTGTAATTGGAACCATTGCCATCCTTGGACAGCAGTCAGCATCTCCTGAGCGCATTTTAAGGCCCATTTATGCTTTACAGCAAGCATGAAATGATTTACAGCTGGTTGGGATTAGTGTCCCAAATTCGAGTAGACTTCAGCTAATCACAAGTAAATACATTCAGGTTTAAAGACACCATCAGGCTCTTTGAACACTCCTCCCTGTCTGCAGCTGGAGAAGGAGTCTTTGCAAACCAGCAGGTGAGAGCCTTTCTTTGCAAGGTATGTCATTATTTATTTGAAAATTGACATACAGAATTTTACTGTCTAAGTAAAATTGCCCCCAAAGCACGATGAGCCCCCCAGCTCGTGTCCTGTGGGCAGCCTCACGCGCCGCTGCTCCGTGCTGCCCCGTGCACGTGCCGTTATTTGGGAACATGAGGAATAGCACTCGGGGGTGCAGCAGCTCCCGACAGAGCAGTGATGGATTGGGATGATCCCAAGTTTCTATTGTTTTGGAGGCAGCATAGGGAGAATTGATGACTCTTGTATCCAAGCAACAAGGGGAGGGAGGGAGAGCAGGATCCGCAGGGCTGCGGCATCGCTGTCAAGGTGCAGCCCTAAGTAATAGAGTTGTCTGTGGTATTTATTCAGACTTCAGTGTTATCTCTGCAAGCTATACACATTTCCAGCCTCTGTTTATCATGAGATGGCACTTAACTTTCTCCTGCATTTGCTTCTATTTGCATTCACATCCTTTTTGTTTGTTTGTTTCTTTGGCGTAAGATTGCTCATGCCCTTAGGTAGTCCGGATGCCAAAAACATAACTGCATTTGAAAAAGCAATTGGACAAATTCAAGGAAGAGCTGATCCTCCTCAGCACTTAAAGGCAATGAAGTGGGTGCAACTGCAGGCTTGGTGAGCCCCTAACCGAGGCTGCAGTCTCTACCCCTGCACATCCCCTCTGCACGGAGCGGTCTTGGGTCTAGTATGTGGCAACAACCACTGTGGGCACTTGCAAACTCAGTATGTCCCATTTTCTGCGGGGATATTAGCTTGGAAAACGCCGCAGAGACAAGTGTGAGCTTTGGCCCTGTGCTTGGAAAACGCCGCAGAGACAAGCGTGAGCTTTGGCCCTGTGCTCTGTGTGCAGCTGCAGCCCGTGCGGTCCCCGCAGCTCCCGGTCACTTTATTGTCCCTGTGTGTGCACGCAGTGAGCCTGTTTAGATACATGTTTGTGACTTGGCCTGGGGAAATAACCCGTCCTGAAGGATGTGAGGTTACAAGAGCAGGAGAGCTAGACAAGTGCTGTGACCACGGGCTGTGCATGGGCAGTGGACGAGGCCCAGGTGAGCGGAGCAGGCGCTCGGGTAGGCGAGCTGGCCAGCAGGCCTTTAACTGCAAGAGAGGGACTTTCTTTTTGCTGTTTTGTATCAGTATTTCCAGTTCTGGATGCATTTTGGTTGCAAACGAATATTACCGGGCAGCACCAAGCAGAAAGGCTTGGGCCTGTTGGATATGAAACCTTTGGAAATGGCTCCTCTGGAGGTAGCCCCGGACCACGGGCGCTCTAGCCCAGCCCTTTCAGCTCTGCCTTTGCACACAGTGGTTTATGCAAGGAGCAATGGGGATGCCAAGGTGCAACAGCACCAACGTGTTGCCAGCGTGTCCCACCCGCACCACCAACACAGAGCTCTTGGGTTTGGATTTTTTCCTGCTTCTCTCTCCTCCTCCCCTTGGCAAGCTGCAAACCCAGCAGAAAGGTGCCGTGCTCTGCTATCCTCAGCATTGAGAAAGGTTCCTGCAACAGCGATGGGTGCTGAAGAAAACCCTCTGGGGTTTAATACCACAGCCTACTTATTTAAGCCTCCCCACCAAGTGGTCTTGCTGACTTCAGTGACTCTTGGGTTAATGATAAGGACTCTTAGGGAAGTGCTGTGTCTTACCCAGGAACAGGACATTTTTTACGCTGGAAGTTCTCCCAGCAGGAATTCCGCAAGCCAGTTATTTTAATTAAGCTTTTTTATTGCAAAATATGGTGCAAAATCAAAATCTTCAGGTATACCATCAAAATAGAGAGAGAGAAAACAGATTACACTGAGCAATAACTTAAGTTATTGATGGCTGGTTTCTGTGCATGAAGAACCCTGAATTCTTGTCTGCAGGTGTTTTAGAAGTACAGGAATTGTAAATGACTTAGTTTCATCTGGGACAAATGCAGGAAACTACTGTCATTTAGATGGAGGGGCTCTGGTACCAAGGCATAGAACATTTAAAAAGAGAGAGGAAAATTATAAAAATACTGTACAAAATCTCTCAATACTGTCTGTAACCCTACCAAAGGCCTCGGAGAGGACAAAAAACACCAAAACCCTGCAGTTGTCCTAACGCAAACCACCGTGAAGACCCTTCTCGTGTCAGAAAGTGCATCAGTTTTTCCTTCCGCCGGGAATATTTACAAGCGCGCGGGGCCGGACCCTGCCCCATGATGGGGCCGCATTGCTGCCGCAGGGAGGCCGGGCTGTGTGAGACTCCCTGGCAGGATGAGGGAAAGGCTGGAAGTTGGGCCCTGGAAGGCCCCGACTCCCTGGAAGGACGAGGGAAATGTTAAGAAAACGCACGGACGCGGGAGCGACCGCGGTCCCTCCGGCGCCTCATGGCTGAGGCGCGATGGCCGCCTCCTCCCTGCCGCCCCGTCGCCGTTGCCGCCCCGCGCGGGCGGCTGGCAGAAGACACCCCCGCCGCTGTGGCGCGGGCGGCCGCCTATCTCTTGTGGCCCTTGCTCCTCCGCTTGGTGTGGTTGGTGGCGGCGGCGTCGCGGCGGGAGCAGAAGTGCTTGGCCACGAGCTGCCGGCACTGCTCGCAGCGCACCGTGCAGCACCAGTGGAACTTGCAGTTGCAGCTGGCCACCATCTCGGCCCGCCTCTCCTCCACCCTGAGGCCGCACTCGGTGCAGAGCCGCCGGCAGCTCCTCTTCTCCCACTGCGAGAGGTTCTTGCCCGTCTGCAGGCACTCGCGGCCCTCGGTGCCGTGGTGGCCCAGGCTGGCGTTCCTGGTGCAGTAGTCGGGGGAGTCCTCCAGGAAGACGAGCTCCGTGGCGTGCACGTTGCTGAAGGCCTCGGCCGTGGCCCCGCGGCTCTCGGCGCTGTTGCCCGCCCGCACCCGCCGCTTGTCCATCTCCAGCTTGTGGGCCTGGTCGTACTTCATCTTCAGATAATTCCCGATCTCCCGAAAGTCGGCCAGCTGGAGCCAGCACGTCTGGATGCTGCAGCTGCCCGACACGCCGTGGCACTTGCAGGCCCTCTTCATGGTTGCCTTCACCGCCTTGTGGGGGGAAAAGGGAGAAGAGTTACGATGTTATTGGCACCTAAATCTCAGAAACGGTGAGGAGGAATTTCTGCTTTTGGGGCAAACGTGGCTCATGCTGGAACTGACTTCGGGTCACACCAAGACACAAACAGCTGCTGCTCAATCAGGTTCTGACAAAGATCTGGTCCCCTTGCCAGGTACCAGGTGGGCACCAGCTCTGGTCTCCAGCCCGGTGCTTCTCCAGGCCGGGTCGTGTCCTCTTTGTGCTGTCTGGGCTACAGGTCACCTGGATCATTGGCATATCAACCCGCCATCCTTCACGCAGATTTCATTCAAAACGTGTGAAACAGCGCAGTGGGATATTTATACTAAAGCTTTATGCATCTCCCCCGGGCCCGGCACTTCACAGATATTATCTACCCTCTCTGGTATTTATAAGGTCCCAATCACTGGTATCTCGTCGAGATTAAGCCTCGGCACACCCTACGAGATAGGCATGTAAAGCGATGCCCTCCTTGTTTTTACAGACAGGGAGGTTTGGCAGGACGCCGGGAGCTGCTGTGGCCCCGCGGGGAGCGGGGCAAGCGGGAGCCAGCTACCGTCGTCTCACTCGTATGGGCTTTTCCCCCCTGCCAAATGGCTCGGAAATCCTTATTGCAAGGCAATATAATTAATAATTATAAGCAAGGCGGTATAGACCGTATCGCTCTGAACAAACCACCTGGGTTAGCAGGTAACTGCATTGCACCAAGCTACAGAAGCTGCAAGCAGAAATGCAGCTTGTGGGGGTAGATTTCTGACTATTAGATTTCTGACCGTTAGATTTCTGACTATTTTTTCCCCCCTTGCAAGCAGCACAGATCAGCATGGAGGGATGAAGAACGAAACCCCAAGCTATTTGATTGTGTCCAGTTACAGCTTCAACGCGGGCAATATTTGCCCCTTAATATTTCACTCACCAGTCTCCCGACCTCGTTGTTGTGCAGGTTAATGAGGGCGCGGGTGTCGTGCCCCGTTTCCAGAGCATCCACAAAGAGCTTGGAGATCCTCTCGCCGAACTCCACGTTGTCGCTGCATCCTCCCCAGACCCAGCCTCGGCCACCTGCAAAACCCCCGCGCTCTTCGTACCGCCAGCAGCAGGACCCGGTTTTGGGCTCCAGCTCTGCCCGGCAGTCGCAGCACTGGGTCCCCCCGGCGCGGTCGCCGCGGCGGACGCCCGGCCTCACCGACGCGGCCGTTCCTGGAGTCGTCGCAGCCGCAGCTCTCGAAGTCGCCCAGGCTGCAGTTCCTGGTGAGGGTGTACATGACGCCGGCCGAGCTGATGGCGTGCACGAAGGACGTCTCCCTGGTAGCTAGCGGGAGAGGGGGGAAACGGAGCCGTCGTGTGAAAACAGCCACAACGGCCCTCCTGCTTTATCGGGAGAGAAGCTCTCCTGTGAGGCCTTCAGTTCAATGCAGGAAAAGGAGGGAGAAAAACAAAAACACACGCGCAGCAGTTTGTGCAAAAGATAGAGCACTGCAGAAATTAAAACCTCCATAAAGTGTGGAGTGCTTGTGCCTGCAGAGGCTTCAGCCTGGAAAGCGTCAGCGCCTTCTTGGCGCTGTGTTATCCGGGTGTCCGTGCGTGGGATGGGGCTCTCGGGGCTTGCAGCGATGCCCCGTCCTGCGCTCGCCGGCGCTGGCTGTGGCCACCTCCACCTGGCGCCCCGTTCCCCTCCCGCTCCCGCGCGGGGGGCCCTGCTCAGGCTTTTGTCAGGGAATCGCGTTCGATCCCGCTCCGGGCAGGGGGGACACCCTGTGCTAACGGCTGCCTAGACCCACACTTTTATTTTAGCTTCTTTTGGGGCTCCAGCCTGTTGCCAGCAGATGCTCTGGGGGTGGGGAGAGAGGTTTATGCTTGTTGAATTAGTGTTCAAATATATCCACACTTTTCTTATGAGGACAGTTTCTGTTTTTTCCTGTCATCTTTCCTGCTCTTGTCCGCTATGACAAGCTCTGGGGTCTCTATTGACCCCTCCGCCCAGTTCTGCATTAAAAAGTGGCTGGAGCGAGCGCGGAGCAAAGCACCGAGCGCAAGGTTAGTACATCTACAGGGACAGAAAGATGACAGTATTTGCAGAAAAACATCACAGTGTGTGACCAGCTAATACAGCTGGAGCCAACAAACTTTTGGGGGGAGTTTTTGAGACTTTGGGAGAGGGGCTGGGAGGTGGGCGCAGGGGCACTCACCGCTGCGGAGCCGGTTGTGGGTCGAGAGCTGCAGGGCGCTCTCGGGGCAGTTCCAGCGCTCCCAGCCGAACTGGAACTTGCACTCCTCGATGCCGCTCTGCGCGCCCGCCGCCACGCTGCTCGAGTAGGTCAGGTAAGCCTGGCACGGGGAAGAGCGCCCTTGGAAACCCCACGAGTTAAAGGCCGCCCGCGAAAGCGGGAATCCAGAGGGCAGCGATCGCTTTTCCCCGTTGCCAAACGGGATGCAGAGCCGGGACGCTCTGGGAAACCTGTTTCCTCGGAAAAGGGGTGTTTTCCCGTTTGCAAAGCGGGACTGCTCTGCTTGCGTGCCGAATAGGCCCCGTGCGAATTACCTTAGGTCCTGTCATCAGGAAATTGTTCACGGACCTGAAAGACAGAAAGGCAAATGGATCGCATAATCTGACACTGACTAAAGAGCATCCTTAAAAACATTATATATATATATATATATAAACAAAAAAAAAAAAAAAAAAGAGTGCAAGGTGGCATCCTACCACGCAGCTGTCTCGAAAGCGGCCGAGCAGATCCAGGCGATGGAGAAGAGCAGGGAGGTGTTTGCCTCCATGGCCGGCAAGGCGGGTGCCGGGCCACTTCCCGCGCTGCCCAAGGTGATCCCGGCGGGAACCTGCCGCCCGGATATTTATAAGGCGAGCGGCGAATAGTCAGATCCCCCCCCCACCATTCGTTTGCCGCCCAATGACTTAATGTGGCCCAAGAGCCGCTGCTCCAATGGGCGAGGAGGCAACGCCTCGCGCCGCACTTCAAAAGGCAGCACCGGTGTCACCGGGATGCTCCCGCCGGAGCGCAAAGTGCCCTGGCAGCGCCCGGCCCCTTGGCTCGGCCGCCCCTGCCCGCCAGCGGGTTGCAAAGTACCCTCAGGGGTTCAGAGACCTCCTAGGTCTTACCCATTTTCAGAGGTTTATTTATATATTTATTTATTTTCCACCCTTGCTCTCCCCTCCTTTCGATGGGATATCTTGCATTTCCAGCCTGGTTGCAGCTCATGCATCCCGGGAGCGCGGGGAGGCTTCAGCGGTGTCACTGGGGAGCCGTCCTGCACGGCCAGCGGCTTCTCCCCGTGCCATCCTCTCCAACGGGAGCATCCTGATCCCAGCAAGCCCGGGAAAGCCCCTCGAGGTAGTTACAGCCAATGCCCTTAAGGGCCGTGATGCCGCGAATGGGGCAGCCGTAGGACTTTGTTAGATGAAACATCCCTGTCTGGTTTCCCCCTTGGGCAGCTTGGAGAACCCGCTGGCTGTTTTTTAGCAGAGCAGAAGGGGAGCGTGGAGCCGCTGTAGCAACGCTGCAAACAGCTGCTTGCAGTTAGAGCGTTAAAAGAGCAGCTGGGAGCAAAAGCCCTGAATGCAGAACACCCCCCGAGCAGGCCCATAGCGGGTGTATTCCTGTTGGCACCAAAACCCCGCGAGTCGGCGTTTTCATCCTCAGCATCCTGAGCAGATCCTGGAGATCCTTGGATGAGGAGAGCTGTCAGAGGCAGCTCCTGGGAGCGCTTCCCGGTGCTGGTCGCCGATGGAGGGCCGGGCAGGTCCTGCCTTTGGGCTGCGCGCGCTCCATGTGCAAGCACCGCGTTCGGGGTTTCGGCGTCCCTCTCTCCCTGGGGATCCGATCCCTGGGCTGGGCTATTCTGGAGCTGCTTTCGGTGTTTCGCTTCCTACAGGATGTTTGTTGGTGTGGGTGAAACCTGGCTGGGCCAGAAGGGCTGCAGCGGAGCCGGGAGGAGAAGCCGGAGCGGATTCTTTGGCCAGCTCGTGCCTTAGAAACTGGCTTTCAGTTCAGTTTTGCCTGAGCAAAGAATGACTGCAAGCGAGCAGATGTGGCTTTGCATGTGATGGGCAGAGCGCTAGAATACAGCGGTGCCTGCCCAAGCTCGGCACTACCAGCATGAAACCGTGTGCGCATCAGAATCTGCTCCCTAAGGGCAATGCAAGACACCCTCAACATCAGACACGAGGTAAGCGAGTTCAGGAGAGCCTGCACGCAACCCCCCTGCAACGAGGAGCAGACGCTCCACGCGGCTTCCGAACCCTCGGATACTCGTACGGAGCAAACGCGGTCTTCAGGTCCAAGCGTGCGCCAGGCTGGCTGAGGCCGGTGCACTCGTATCACGTGTGGGGCGCCGGCACCGAGGGTTGCGGCGGGCGCGGGGACTTGTCCCGGGAGCCGGTGTCCGGGGCGGTGGAAAACAAGCGGATGAAACGCCGCCCCTTTGCTAAATTGCCCCGGGCAGGTGACACATTCAGAGCCCGAGCGTCAAATCCTGCATTGCCGCCCGCCTTACAATAAAAACCCACCTGGGTAATTAGAGAGGGTCCCCCCCCAGCTGGAGCCAAGGGGGTGGCTGCTGTGTCCCGCCACGGGGGTCTCCCCTTGGCCCTGCGTGATGCTGGTGGCTCCGGTCGGGCACAGGGAGATGCAATCCCTGGCCGAGCTCTGCAAACCCTTCTGGGCACTCATTTCTGCACAGGAAAATATATATATGTGTGTGTGTGTGTGTGTGTGTGTATTTTTTATTTATTTTTAGTCTTCCAAACTTTAGCTTCCTGGAGCAAGGACGTGTGTTTCGATGAATGAACGCTCGCTGGAGACGGAGGTGGAGCTGGACCTGGGCTTTGCCCCGCACTGATTCCCAAGCTGAGCCCTCCCTGTTCGCACCCACTTGGGCCCATGGCAGTGGCCTGACGCTCGGCGCACCAAAAACGAGGTTAAATAACCTGACTGGGGAGTTTTAGGAGCGTCTTCAGACACAAATGCAACTGCTTTTTGGTGCTTTAATTTCTCTAAAGCTAATTTAGCAGAGAGGTGGCCGGCCAGGCGGGCAGGGGACAGGGCTGCGGTGGCCCCGCACGCTGGTGGCGAGGCTCCCCCCTGTGGGACGTGTCCGCACGGCACAGACAAAACATCTTGGGGGCACCAAGCAACACGCTGGGTTACCCGGATCCGCTGCTCTCCTGAGAGAGGAGCCGGGTAGGACGGGAAGGCAGCGCAGCCTGGAGCGCCTCTGGACAGGCTGGAGCTGCCCAGGGCCGGGAGCCCCCGGAATGCCGGGAGCCCCCGGAATGCCGGGAGCCCCGGGAATGCCGGCATCCCGCACCCGCTGCCCCGGCGCTGCGAGCGGGAGGCTCGAAGGAGCACAAGGGCAACTCCAGCTGTTGCAGTGCTATTATGGAGCTATTACAGCGTTATTATGGAGCTATTATAGTGCTATTATGGAGCTATTAGCCATGGCTAATCCTGCTCCCCGGAGAGCCGGGCCCTGCTCCCCGGCCGGGGCTCCCATCTGCCGCTGCAGGTTGTCCAGCCCAACACGCGCCCTTGGCTGAAAGCCAACGGGTTCCTGCTGGGTGAATATGTTGGAGACGCAGCTTTAGTTTTCAAAGGACAGTGCCTCGTTTCCAAGGTGGGAAACGGTGGGAAAATCCCTCTGGTCCAGCAGTGCCCGGAAGCAGAGCCCGAGCACTCGGCTTAGCGGCTGCCTGCTTGTCCTGTAGACAGCACTCTACACTCTCTAGAGCATTAACCTCTACCTATGCTGTAAGGCTCATATATGCATATATATATATGTGTGTGTGTGTATACATATATATGTATATTTATATATATAAAAAACTCATGCATTTCTTTAACCCTTTCAGGTAGGGAAACACAGCATTACCAGCCATGGCGGCACCGATCTCAACACAGCAGGACCTGGGTCACCTCCCTGTTGGTGAGGCCCGAGAAGAGAAGAGCTCTTATTCTCGCTGACAACAGCCTTATTTCCAGCATCGCAGCAAAACAAAGCAGCCCAAGGAGGCTTATTTTCCCCCAACAAGATTCTGTTTGAAAACACCCACTCAGAGTCACACGTTGTTTTTTTCCTTCCCTGCTAGTTGCAATCTTGCCAAATCCAAAAACGCAGAAATGGAGCTGGCTGCTGAATGCAGCATTGAAGCTGCTCAAAATTCCTGAGTTATTTGTTTTACTTTGAAAGCCCCAGTCTTTCTGTTGAGTGCTGGAGCTGGAAAAGGCCCTTTGCTGCCCTGTCCATCCCCTGGATTTTCCTGATTCCCAGCTGTTTGCCAGCGTCCTGGAGGCGGTGGCTGATGCGTTGGGAGAGGTCGGAGTGGGTAGAGCCGCTGGGAGCGACACGCGTGAAGCCTCCCGGGCAGCTCTGCTGTACCCGATAGGCCCCGTTGTGGAGACGGGGAGCGCACGGAGCCGTGTCCCCCCATCCTGACCCCGGTGCCAGGCCCAGGGACCCCCATGGCGCCGCACACGCGGGATGGCGCCGGGGCCTGTGGTGGCAGCAGGTGAGGCCGCCGGGGCCGGGCGGACGCGGCGTCCCCAGGACAACACAGTGGCCTTGTGCGCCCCGCGTGAGAGCTCCCTGTGGCACGGCGGTGCTTCCTGGGAGGCCGTTGTTTCCACGCCGTGTTCTTGAGAGGCCTGTTCATACCCGGGGGGAGAGCCGGGCAAAACCTGGCCCCGCTTCTGGCCCTTTCCTCTCTCTGTGGATCTTTCTGCTGTGACTAGAGGAGCTCAGATGCTGGTTTTCTGTGGAGGAGCTGTAAGGGTGAGCGTTGTTATGGAAGAGCCCAAGACCAAAACCAGCTAAGGGCTGTTGGTGACTAGCCCTAAGGCTCCCACCTGGGGTTGTTGGTTAGCTGATGAAGCTGCCCCCATATCAGCTCCCCACCTGCACGGGGGTGGGCGCTTGTTGGTTGCAGTGAACCTTGGAGGCTTCTCTTGTGGTGAAGGACAGAAACCGGCTAACACCAAGAAAGCAGGTCCTAGGTGGGTATAAGAGTTGGGTTGGGTTTGTCTCATTCTGTAGAGCTTTTCCAATGTCAGGAACAAGTGTTTCCTTAGTAGAATGACTGGAATGGTGATGACTCCCTCTCTTGGCCTTGGATGAACAGCAGCTCCCGGTTTGTGGGCCTGTCTGGCCCTGCAGGTGAAGGGCATGATGCTGTTTGACTAAAGCAACAGGAAAACAGACCATTCTTTGTTTTTATGGATTTAAATCTTATAATAACAACTCTATCAGTGGGATATAAGCTATGTGAGCAAAGTGCTAAGGCTTCGATTTTACTGTATGAGCAGCAGCTCTTCCATCAGACCCATCCTTCAGTGGATGCCCACGCAGCTCCCTGTGTGTGATTGCTCCTCAAAGGAAGCGTTACTAGCACTGCTGTAGCAGGCAGCTTGCAAGGATGAGCCCATTCCCTCCTTCCCAAGCAGGAGGTAGGCTGAGCTTCTGTTGCCAAAACAACCGCGCAGAGAAGCGAGGGTTGAGCTGGACCGTGGAATTCACTGTGCTGGTTTGCAGTGGGTGTCGCTTCTCTGAACATTAACTCTGCTCCGAGTAGATATTTAAATAATATCAAACCCTCTCTGGCCCTGAGCTGGCATGAGGTGCACCAGGGTGTAGGGGTGAATGTAGTGTAAGGCAACAAGGCTGTTTTCTTTGTTTCTCAGCCCTTTGTGTTTTTCACCTTTTAATTAATCATGTATGTTCCTAAATCCGTAAGGCACTGAAGTCCCTTAGGGTCAAGTGTCCAGAAGAACAAGGTCCGCAAAGGTGAATGTATAAGAGATTGGTCACAATAACCAAACATTCCCTGGGGCAGCTTCACCTGCTGAGTTGTGATTCCAGGTCCCATCGTAGGCCTCTGGCAGATGTCACTGGTGCTAACGGAGCTCTGCCTGCCGCAGTCGCTTGCTCTGCGTGTCGTGCGTGTTCCCTTGGTCTCTTGGACCGTTGTATTTATTTTATTGTTGCTGCTGCAAGTCACCTGTTCTGTGGCTAGGTTGCTATTGCTTGGTTATAGCTCTTACCATTCACACTAAATGTCAAAGGTCAAGTGGTTCTGAGGTAAATGAGAGCTTTCTAAATACCACACTGAGCATTTCTCTTGCTCTGCACTGATATCAATCCAGATTAACTGTCTTTGAAGCCCACAGAATTATTCCAATTTCACAGTGCAAGTATGATCCAACTGAAGTTGTAGTGACAGCAATGTATGTTCCCAGAATAAGCACGTGTGTGTGTGTTTACAATGATTGTGACCTTAAACCCAGGGGTAATGTCATTTTATGTTCCTGAGGACAGAAGTGGGACTAGAGTCAGTTTTGCCAAACCCTCCTCAGACGAGTGAGGATGCTACTGCACCAGGAGGAACAGAGACTTAGAGAAATCTTCTTTGCTCTCAAGGTTTGTGCCCTGCATCTGTTTGCTGTTGAGTATCTCCCTTTGTCTCCCCACATCTCTTGGTGAATGTTTATTATTTTCTTTCCTTCTCCCACCACCTGTGCACCCTGTGCCCAAGCAGAACTGCTCTGCATCCCTTTGTTCAGGTGAGTCACCTTCAGACACCACAGCAATGCAAATGTGACAGGGATGTAGTAAGAGTCACAGCGTGGACACTATTTCAGCAAGTAGCCAAGACAGCTAATCAGAAGAAACCTGTTTATTGTGAGGTTAGGAGAACCATTTTTGTAGGCAACTTGCTTTTTGGGGTGGGGGACAAGTAATAGGGTCAATACATAACTTCAAGTTACAGTTTTAAGAATACAAACACAAATACAAAATTCCTTGTTGAACCAATACAAAACGAAGTTTCCTGGAGAGCACAAAATGAACAAATACTATTAAATTAAATGGACAGCAAACACAGAGTAAGAAAAAGGGGCAGAACCCCAACTCGGAAGCCAAAACCCCACTGAGGAAGCAGCCATGGTATCTTCCAGTTCATGCTCAGGCAGTGCTTTCACTTTGCTTTTCCTGTTCAATAGCTGCCAGGAAAAAACAAAAAACACAGGAAACCAAGGGTCATCAACAGCAGTTACAATATTTCTGCAGAACACAAATTTCTACAGTCATTCTTATATCCAGGGAATGTTAAGAGGTTCCCACAGCCTGGAAATGCCGCCCCCTCCATTCCCACGTCAGTGCAGCAAGTGGGGTGCAGTTCATGATACACAGAACTCTCCTGTTACAGCTTCAGCTCCCGCAGAGATAAGAAACCTCGTGCTTGCCCTGTGTTTTGTTATGCTGGGGACAGAGGGTCTCCATGACCATCAGCATCAATGCATCCAAATCCTGGGAGCCATTCACAACTAGAGATGTCCTTGGTTCCCCTTCTGCTTAGAGATACTCTTTGAAAGGAAACCTAAGGTCCTATCCAAATGCAGAGAAGTTGCCATTTAGGTGTCCAAAGCTCAGGGTGAATTACATCGTTCTTTTGGCTCCCTGTGTGTAGTGAGTGTAGGGGAGAGGAGTTTGCATGGAAAAGCCCAGGGAGCAGCTCTCTGCCAGGGCAGGGGCCCTGTGGGACCTTCAACCCTGCCGTGTGTCCCCAGGAGCTGCCTGGTCTCCAGCCCGTCACCCAGCGGAGGGCAGCAGCTCCTGTGCTTAGGAGATGCTAAACGTGGCATGGGGCCCCTCAGGGATTTGCAGGAGTTCCCTCCGTATCCCTCGGAAGAGGCTGCTCCCTGCAGCTACACACGGCTGGATCCTGCTACCTGCGGGCACCAGGAAACCTGGTCCTGCTTTTGGCAAGGATCCACCCCAGTGGGAAGAATTCTTCAGACAAAGCACCAAGCCTGTAATAACTGCTCACATCTTTACAAGCCCAACGTATCATGTAAGCCTAGGTGTTATCCCCAGTTAAAGCCCGGGATGAGTTTGAACCATTAATCCCATGATTAGTATTCATTTTGCATATCAACTGCAATACACATTGCGTCCTTACTATTCTTAGTACAAACAGCCTTACAAGCACTTACTTTCTTTAGTGGGCAATGGGTTTTTTTCTCTGGTTTCCGTCTTCTTCAGTTTGGTCTTGTCAAATGTTTCAATTTCTGCAAAATCTGGTTTGTCGGACATGGTGGGTGCTGACAAAGGACGAGAAAACACCCGTGGCGTTATTTGCCAGTGCTGTGGTATCAGCTGTCTGCAAAGCATTTTCTGCTCTATAAATGAAAAATCCTGTAAAAATGTTCATCCAGAAACAACACAATCTAACACCTCAATCTGGGATCTCTTCCTAATGCTCTTTCAAAGCAAAAGAGGAAGGATATAAAGAGATATTTGTCTAGATTTCTCAGAAAAATCACATCCTGAACATGGAAACAACAAATATTTAAATAAAGACAATGCATTAACTGACAATAACCCACATCCCCTCCTGATGTAAACTTCTATTTTAATATTGGAAACCAGAAAGTCTACAATTAACCAGTGATCCAATGAGAGCAAATAGTTTGAATTATAATGTTTTAATTAATCAGATTTCTTCTTTAATTCTGAGTACACTAACCTAGTACATCCACACAAACCTACCTATCTGGATTAGCTGCTGTGTTCACTTGTGCTTAACAATAGGCAGGCTGGTTCACAGGCTCCTTTGTTTGCTCTCACGCTCAATATTCAAGTCGCACGCTCAGTGTTTTTGATTATACCCTATTATAAAAGAAATCCATTAAAAAAAAACTGCATTAAACACTCCACCTGTCAAAACTTTCCTAACCTAATAGCTGCTTTTAATAGAAATCCAAGATAAAATTCATCCTGGGTGTTAATCCACCCATTTCAGTGGAGCTCGCATCAAGGAGGAATTTGGCCCAGAGGCTACAGCTAGAATTATATTTTTTCCTTCCTCAAGACAACCTGATTTCACTGCTATCCATGCTGAGACAAGAGAAGCAAATACACCCAGGCAAAAGGAACGAAAAGCTACTAAAACCACATGTCGTTACCGTGTGGCTGCCGCCTCCTCAGCTGCCGGGTGCCCGTCTGAGCAGCCAGTTTAGAAAGGTCACGTTAATCCCTCCTCTCTTCCTCCCCCTCCCCACTCCTATCGCTATTAATATTGATTAGTTTGCTGCCGGGATTGCTCAGCATTCCAGGAAAGGACAGATTGCCGCTGCGGAAATTGCGTGAGGGAGGGGACCAAAAAAGGTGACTGTGGAAAACGGCCAGAACAGATGTTTTTTCTTTTTTTCCCCCATTTGCCAAGGTAAAAATATGGAGGTTTCCCTTCCTGCCCTTGTTTTACAGTTTTATTTTATTTTATTTTATTTATTTATTTACATTTTTACGGGCTGGGGCCGGCGCGGGCTCTGGGCGCAGGCTGGGAGCACTGCTGCAACCCGGGGCCAAATCCAGAGACGAGCAGCAGTGGGAACCCTCTCCTGGAATGTGTCCCGAAGGGAAGAACAGAGAATCTTTTATTCCCACACGTTTCAGGAGCTGCAAAACCACCTGATACACCCTCCCTTGGCCCAAGGTTCTGCTCTGCAGGAAGGACCTTGGGAATTGCCTGTGGTTGATCTGCCCGCCGTGACTGTGAGAGAAGCCCCATTTGTGCATCCTGCTCCCTGCCTTCCCCGCATCGGGAATCGTGGCTGCTCCCTCGCAGGGAGTCGGGAAGCGAGGAACGCCGAGCGGCATGGACAATATTCTGTAGGTGCTGAGTGATGCAATATCTGGAAAATCTTCAATGTGGTTAATAGCTCTTGGGTGCATTTGGCGCTGCTGCAAGATGTGCTTGGCTTTGAGAGGAAACACTGAATGGGGAAGACACAGTTTGGCACAGGGATGTTATTTGTAGCCACCTCCTCCAGCTCCTGTGATGGCTGTGGGCAGCTTCCAGGCTGGGAGGTCTCCTGTCTGTGTTTTTCAGCTATCCTTCCTCATCTGCGGTTTGAGGAATCCCTTTCCAAGACCTCCAGTTTGGAAGGGAAGGGCTATGTGCCTCTCCCTAGGTTGCTGTGCTGGGTTTTGTCTTGTGTAACTGGAGGTATCTCCACTTGTGTTTCTTGACTAGACTCCCTGATAGTCAGTGGAGAGAAATGACACGTCTACGGTGCCAGTCAAACGATCTGCTGGAGGCATCTGCCTTGGGATGAAATTATGTGTGCCAGGAGAATCTGCTCTTCTCTGCTGCCTATAAAGGGAGTCTAGACAACAAGCTCAGGCATCTATTGGGCAGCTGTGAGAGCTCTCGGGCAGATGAATGCAGCTGATTCAGGGCCCCACAAAGGTAATGGGATTCCCCTGCTGGCACAACAGACCTAGAGCATTTCTGAGGCTGAGGGATGTGTGTGCATTGGGAAAATGGATGTGTTTGAAGGAATGAATCTCTTTCCAACATGTGTTTAAATTAAAATATATCAACACACCAAGAAAAGAGGATTCTTTTTACTCATAGGCATCCATAAATAGTGGTTTCTGTCCACTCAGTGATTCCTTCCTTAATCCATCTCGTTTTTGTTATCTTGAGAAAATGCAAGATTTAATGAGTGTCCTGGCAAATGGTAGGCTGAGAGCTTATTCTTTCCGGCCACATCTGCACTGCTTGAAGTAAAGGAGAATGGAGGACCTTAACAGTGGGAAAAGCTGGATAATGCTGCTCTGTGCAGCTCCCAAGACAGCTCGATCCCACTGAGCTCGGGACTAGGCTAACCTGGACGTGCTGCCTCTCAACCAGACGCTGTCTGGGCAGTAACAGAGCTGCCTTTTGGTTAGGATTAAAAGCTCAGTTAACTTGCACACAGTGCTTGGCTGCCTTTGCACCTGCACCATCCACCCATGCAAAATCGATTTTGCTGTGTACCAGTAATATTTCATGTCAGGACTTAGTTGCCTTGCTTCCCTGCCCTTACTCCAACTAATTGTCATAAATAGAAAGCTGTGTTCTTGACCAAAATCTCCTGGGAATAGGCAGGAAGGCAGCTGCTGGGTGAATATTCAGTATTAGCCATGGCTGAGATTTGGCACTGAACAATCTTAGCATCTGCTTAAAGAGCCAGCAATAACCTCTGTGTGTTAGGCTGGACTCCAGACTTAGGAGATGCTGAGTTTGGAAAAAGATCTTTAAAATGTAACCTGATTCAAGAATTCATGCAGTTCACGAGTGAATGTTCATAAATACTGACTACCCATTTTGTACAAGTGATAATTAGATGCTAATAATGAGATCTACAGAGAAAAACCATTTTTGTTTTTAGAATGGCATGAATTCTCTCAGATATAAAGTGCATTTGGAGTATTCAGGACATAGAAGCAGAAGAACGTAGGTACATAGCCAAGGGCTCAGCCCTTAGCATCCACAGCTGATGGATTGGATTTTCTAAACAAGCCACAACTGGGTGGTCTTGCTTGTTTTTTCACCACTGCTATTCTAAGTGCCCAACTTTTGGGCCGTTCTAGTATTAAAAACAGCTTGGGTAAGTTGTTTGGGTTTTTAAATTGAAGATGACTAGGTTCTTAATTGATATTGGGTTGGGATTTTGAGGAAGGCACAACACTGTCAGTCCACGTAACATAATTATAAGAAACTATGTTCTCGCTGTCAGTGCAAATCAGTAACTCCTCACCTCCAGCAAACACCTTGACCATTGCATAAACTCCCTGTCAAGTCTCTGCAGCTCTTCCGTGTGGTGCTGTGGTCACGCTGTGGTCAAGCACGTTTATTGCTGGATTCAAACCTCATGTTTACATTCCCTGTGTGGTACAGCCCTGCGGAATTTTCCTATGGAAAGTCTTGTGTGGAGTTTGGCCCAGAGGCGCTCCAGGGAGAGCCAGGACGGCGAACACACGGCATTGAGCTGAGCTGGTTATGGGAGGGAGAGATGGATAGGAGAGAATTTACTCAGACACCGCTTATTCTTATTGGGAGTTGGAATATTCTTCCTAATACTATCCATGAAACAATTATTTGGTAGAACATTTTTAATGGCAGGAGAGAGGCATTGAAATGACTGTCATGACATTGAACCACAACAGTCTTTAGGTATATGGAGACAGGTGAACGATGTGTCATATAGAAATGAGAAAAAACAACTAAGCCAACAGAGCAAGTAGAGGAGGAGCTATAGGATCTTTACAGATCCTAGACTCATAGAAGTGTGAAAAGCCCTATTTGTAGGGACATGTCTGAAAAACTGCCACAGATACAGTATAAACTGCGTTTTATTTCAGCCTACTGCCAGAAGGTGAAGGTCTAAGTCAAATGTGCCAGGACCAAAACCCTGATGCCAGTGAGTCACTTGCTCCTTAGAGCAGGAGCGCCTCGCGGCACACGCCACCGCCTGTCTGTCAGACACCTACGGGAAAACAGAGCAAAACAAACACTTGCTACCAGGAGGCACTACGAGGTGAGAAGAAGCATTTACAGGCAGCTCAAGTGGGAAGGAAAAATGAGGGGTGTCTGAGGAGAGAGGCTGGAGCTTCAGAGTCTGCCGCTGCTCAGCTCCCGGCTGGCGCTTGGAGCCAGCGAGCCCGGCCTCGGGGTTTGGATGTGGTGACTCGTTTGGGCATAATCCTTGCAGGTTTGGGGGTGCCGGGCTCATGCTGGGCACAGGCTGTGCCCTGGCAATGCCAAGTTGCACGGAGATTGGGTGGAGGGCTGCAAGAAGAGGGTTTCCCTCTCTTTGGTGTAACAGTGGGAATCAGATTGCACCTGTTTCACATGGAAGTGAAGAGGGACGAGGCATCTTGGTGCGAACAGCCGCTCAGGGGAACAGACGCTCCAGCAGATCCGTGTCTGTAGCTGAGCCAGTAAGCTGACACGACTGATTTTATAATCACATTAGTGCTGTCTCGAAGTAACACGCCCACTCAGATATAACAGTGATTTCATTTTCAAAATGTTGTGGTATTTTTGGTGTTAAAGGTGGGGGATTAATTTTTTTTCCAAGGCTGGAATGGCTGGGCTGGATGCTGCTAGCACCTAATTGCTTTAGGTTCAGTGAGGACTGAGCACCTTCCAGAAAGGCAGCAGGGCTGGGCTTGCTAAGAAGCATTAGGAGGTTTCCCCTCCTCGGCAGAACAGGAGGACTAGAGCTTCACTGAAAGGATTTTCTCGGTTCTCTTTGTGCCTTTTGTTCCATGCGGTTGCCAAAAAAAATATCCCTGTTTGGGAACGGAGACAGGTTCCCAGGCAGTGGACAATGAATCCAGGGTTGTGACCGGGCCGGGATCTCTCCTTGGCAGGGTGGCCCTTGCAGCGCTGCGCGGCTGGCGTGTAAATACTCCATACGTGTCCTCTGTACACACTTAGCCAACGTGTTCTGGTTTCCTTATCTAGAGCATTAAACCTTTAAGGGTGAGTGTGTACAGAGGGTGAGGAGAGGGAGAGGAGGTTTCATGGGGATGTCCTTCTGCCCTGGCTGTATTTTCTAGCCCTGTGTTTCCCAAACAGCTCTGGAGTTCGGACAATCCAGAAGTCCCGTTGCAGCACAGAGTGAGAAGAGTAAAACAAAGATAGTGAAAGTGGAAATTTACTTTCTCCCTCATTTTTTATCTTATAAAGCTCAATAGGGGAGTGAATTTTTAAAGGTTTAGCCAAATAGAGATTCCTGCAGCTGAACTTTCTTGAAACTTGAGCTTTCTTACCCAAAGCTGTCGTGGGTCCTCTTCCAAAACAAAGCACTTGCTTTGGCCTTGCCTTCTCTAGAGAATGTGCCAACATGTGTGTGCATTAACGGGGGGGGACGGCGGTGTGGAAATTAATACAAAATGTCCATGCACATGCTCCTCTCCCAGGGGCAGGGAGGGGAAAGAAGCATGTGATGCATTAGTCACATTACTTAATAGTCACATTACTTAATATGTTATAGAACACATGACAGCAGTGATATAAGTACCTCTGTGCAGAGCTGACCGCTCTGGAATTAGACATTCCACTGTTGAGTTTATTGCTCTTTGCTTTGGATTGAGATGAACTAGCATGAGGATTGGATTGGGGCATCTAGCGTGCAGCTACTGTAGCAGGATTTCATGGATTAATAATAATCAACTCCAGAGATGTACTAGCTCCCTATTATTTTGTCCAGAGGGAAAAAAGGGACTATAGGGGTGTCTGTCATTTCAAGCCCTGCTGAGCTGTGCGCTGGGCTAGTTACAGAGCCGTGGTATCCATCACTTCTGGGACACAGCCCTGTGGATGAATTTTTCACGGGTGCCTCAGTAGCAGTTCTCTCTGGGTTGCAAAATCATTCCACTTCCAACAACCTGTGAGCTCCTGGCAGCTTGGGCATCTGTTGGGTTTTGGGCAAAATAAGAAAAACCTCGCAAATGTTCAGCTGTCTAAGAAAACAAGGGTTCTCAAGCAGAGAAAGTCACCAGATAAGTTCACAGAGATTAGTTAAAAAAAGGTACTAGGCTGTTTCCAAACCAAAAATTGTTATTTCTACTTGAAGGGATATATGTGTCATCTTTTTCAGAATTCTTTTTTCCAATTTTATAAACTTGCTATGCAGGGTAAGTTGGACATGTACACATTAAATATCGTGTACAAGGTCACCAGTAACTGCCGCTCACACAGGGAAGTGCTAATCAGTACATTCCGCATTTGTTATCTTGTGCCTGGTTAAATGAAAGCTTGTAAACACACTATGTTAAATGTGGGTTTGTTCCCTAAGATTTGAAGGAAAAAGATTAGACTATTTAGGCTCTTGATGGCTATCTCTGCCTAACCTGGCTGTAGCAGAAAGTTTTCAGTAACTACTTCTAAAGCTTGTTTTTTACAAATCTGTATGAACAGCTACAGTTTTATTAAGGCTATGTCTTGATGACAGGGTTAACATGATTCAGTGGGATCTGCTCAGCTCTGTGAGTGCACCATGAAATAACAGGGCAGCAGCAGAGATGGTTGTGTTGGCAGCACATGAACGGCACTTACTCGAACTGCAGCCTTTCTGCAACTCAAGCTCAAGGCGCCGCTGCAGCTGAAGAGAAGGTCTAAGTGCAAAGAACAGGAATTTAAAAGGGATGAGGCCATTCGAGCTATAATTCAAGTTAACTTTTCGGTGGAAACTAGCTTTGAGGCATGTGCTTGTGTCTGTCCGCAGCTCAAACTGGTGAACATAGACAAAAACAGCTAGAGTGAAAAACAAAAGTGTGCCATACTGTGATTTTTGCTTGTGTCTAATGCATACGTTGGATAATTTTCCCCCTTGGATGAATACTAGCTTGCATAAAATTCAAATTCAGCTGTCTGCAGATGGGGGGGGAGGGGGAGTGTGGGAAGGGGAACAGAAGGGAGGAAATGGAACTGAGAAGATTGAATTAACCTTACGATGTCTTGAATTTCAAGAAGGGAAGAATTATCTCCCATTAAGTCTGCAAACCATGCAATTAAGATGTGAACAAGTCTCAGAAGCTACGCTTGTCCCATTCTCCTAGACTTCTACTCTAAAGGTAGATCTTCCAAACTCAGGATTCAGACCTTAAAAATATTCAAAAGCTGTGAGCAATGTGTAAATATTTATCTTAATCATTACATTCTGGTAGAAAACCAACTAAAGACATCTGACATTTACATAGAACATGTGCATTTGATATTGAATTAAGTTAAAAAAATCCTTACATGTGCGTCTAGTAATGGCAGACAATCTTGGGGATGGAATATATCTTGGAAAAATAAAAGGGCATCTCTGCACAGAATTTCTCTTTCCATAAAATAGATTTTCTGTCTCATCTGTTTGCCTGAGTGTTGTGAGGCTTCATTTGAGTATGGGGCAAAGCTTTCAAAACAAGATACTTTGATTTTTGGTGCCCTTTTGGATATCATGAGTCAGAAGAACTGAACACTTGCTTTCCCTAGAGCCTTCATTGAGAATTACGGGTGTCCATCAATTCCAGACGTCTTGTGCAGGACAGCCTGAAACAAAATGTTTGTTAGAAAATGTTTTAATGTTGGAAAGAGGAACAAAGTAAAGACTCAGTTCACAAAGTAAAGACTCAGGGCCACGCCTACTTTTCTGGGGAAAAAAAAGAAAAAACATATAGCAAAGGATTTTTTTTTCTACAGAATAATGAGCCGAGAAGTGTTTACATTTACCATTCCTTCTTTGGTGTTCCAATGTTTGTAAGTATTTTTATAGATCAATAGGGTCTGTTTGAGACAAAAAGAAACCCGAGCACTTTCAAGTCCAGGAGAGTCAAATAACCTGTGTGTATATAAATGCAGGAATTATTTTTTTCCAAGTAAAAACTGTAGACATATGATATATAGATATTACAGCAGACCAAGTCTTGCTTTGCTATACATCAGATCTCCATGTTCTTTCAGTAAGACAATGATCAAATATGAGGGTAAGAATTGTACAACAGTTCTATCAAATTTCAAAAGGTTGGATGTTATTACAGAATTGATTAAATTCTGGAATAGTATCTCGGTTTGTACAAAGTCTTGCTCAGCAGTGCGCACAGTCGGGATAAGACTATTTTTCTCTCATGCTCAATTTCTGATGAGGAGCAGTGTAGGGCTCCTCCTGGAATTAGACTTAATTAGAAACTAGTTTTCAGAGCATGTTTACCCTGAAGTCTTGCTTAAAGGTCAGGAGACTC
This sequence comes from Tinamus guttatus, assembly GCF_059628265.1. NCBI lineage: Eukaryota > Metazoa > Chordata > Aves > Tinamiformes > Tinamidae > Tinamus > Tinamus guttatus. The sequence goes on along the minus strand of NW_028289244.1, from coordinate 3,601,263 downwards.
ATATTAGGGACCAATGAAGGAGAAATGCTTCTCTGTGTTCTATACAGTGACATATACTGATGAATGCTTTTATGCTGTTTATACTCATGAATACCGTTTTCTGAAAACAAGGAATTATGCTAGTATCTTTTCAGATATTCTGAGTTGCTCTGCAGGTGCCTAGCAGCAGAATCTCTGTAAAATTTGGGGACTGAGCAACTTAGTGGAGCTTATAGGATGACGCCCTGACCTGCAGGCTTTGCTTGTCCTTAGGTGTACGGCTCCGGGCATGGATTAAGTGATGAGATAAAGCATCACGTCACTGCGCCTCTATGGTTAAGGCACACATCCTGACTCTTGGTGACAGTCCCGTGCCACGTGGCGTACTGCAGCCACACACCTGCACCACGCCTTGCACCTCAGACTTTCACAACTGGGATGCGAGGGCAGGTAAAGAGCAGAAACACCTAAAATGGCAGCGTGGGACTGCATATGTCTGCCCCCTGCACAGAGCACTGGAAGTGCCTGAAAGGAGGCAGGACAAGCTGGCACGACACGGCGTCCTCGGAGCCAGTTTGGAGCAGGGGATAGTCTTGGACTCGAACCCAGCGAGCAGGTGCCGTGCAGCGCTTCCCTACCTGCCACTGCGCTGTCCCCTCTCTCCCTGCGTGTGTTTTCTGTGTCACATTTCTTGCAGTTTCATTCCTGTCAAGTAGCCAGCGTATCTGCTCAAGAGCCAGCTGGAGTCCGTTCTCTCCCATGTTTCATCAACAAAATTGCCAGCTTGTTCTGATTCAGTATCTTTATTGTTGTTGATGAGGCTAAATGAATCAGAAAGAACACAGCTATGTATACAAAATACAAATTCTGGAAGCTCGTCCTGATGTGAGTCTTATTAACTGTTCAAGTGGAGAAATCTGCTGTGAGACCAGACTGGCAGAAAATATAAACCTCTTGAAGTCATTTATTTTGACCCTGTGCATTTTATTGTCTTTGCAAGGCAACTTCCAATGATACCCCACCTTCTAGCAAAAAAATATAGCTGATTTATTGCAGGATTATGGCTCTCCGTTCTTCAGGCTCTGAATATATTTCATGTATTTCTTTGTAGTGATTTTTTAATGGGAAAAAAAAGCTCCTCGTAAGAGGATTTTTTACTAAGTAAATCTGAATTTCCTTAAACGCTTATTAAACCCACCACCTATGGCTGCAGGCAGCGCGTTACAGGAGCAGCCGTTGCAGCTCGGCTCCTAACCCGCCTCGTGCAAGCCTGCACCTCCGTGCTCGCCTGTGCAAACTTAGGAAGTTTAAGGGTGCTAAATTTTGTGTATTTTGTAATGCTTGCAGTCTCAGGGCAAATTATTATTGCTGGCACGCTCCTGCTTGGGAAATGCCAGGGATGCACAGCTCTGGAATGGCTCAATGCTGCTTCAGCTTGGAAAATACTACAGTGCTTCACATAGCTTGTGTGTGAGAGAAAGGAAAAAAAAAGTAATAAAAATATATTTTTTTGGTATTAATGGCTGTAGTTGCACCCCGGGCACCCCCGAATCCGCACGGAGCGGAGGTCGAAGTACCGCAAGGCTCAAAATACCAAGTTCGTCACTCGGTCAGTGCCTCCATCTCGCTCCCTGCCGCAGCCCCGCAGCGCCTGAGGCGGCGCCGCCGCTCCCGGCTGCGGAAGCCGCTTTCCCACCCGCCGGAGAGCCCCTCTGCTCGGTCGCCTCCACCTCGGGTCGGACAGCGGCCACGGAGGGACCGGGGGCGCCGCGGCCGCCGCTCGTCCCCTCCCGCCTCCCCTCAGCGCCGCCACCGCCCCCTCCCCTCGCGCGCCCGCCCCGCGGCACGTGACCCCGAGGGGGGGGGCGCGCGCTGCACCTGTCAGTCAGCGCGTCACTTCCGCCCGTTGCCGCCGCTACCGTTGGGGACCCCCCGTCTGGAGCGACGCAGCTCGCGGCTCGCACGGCGCTCGGCCCGGCAGCGCGGCGGACACGGCACGCCGTGACACGGCGCGGCACGGCGCGGCGGCAAGGCAGCCAGCAGAGCGCCCAGGCGCCCCGAGGCCCGCGCCGGCCCCCCGGGGTAGGAAGAGGCGGAGGAACCTGCGGCCGCTGCTGAGCACGGCGGGGAGGGCGAGTCACCCGGCAACGGTGAGGGGCGGCCGGGGCGCATGCGCGGCGGGGGGTGGGGGGCGCGGCCGGGGCCCCGCGGGCGCCGCGGCGGGGACGGGGCGCGGAGGCCCCCGGGGCCGGCGCCGCGTTGGAGGCAACGGGGAGGCGCAAGTTGCGCGGGGCGCCGCGCGGAGCTGTCAAGCGCCACCCGGCCCTGGCCTTGCGGCCGAGCGCGGAGCTCCCCGCGGGCAGCGGCAGCTGCTGCTCGGGGCCTTGAGGCTCCCGCCCGAGCTCGCGGGGGCTCCCGCTGGGGCTCCCATTGTTCCTGCCGCCTCCTGGGGGCTCCGGAGGCGCCCGGGAGAGCGGCTTGTGTTCCCGAAAGAGCCGCTTTAACGGGAGGTACCCCAGGGCTGCGCGGCCGCCTCCGCCTCCAGAAACGAATAAGCCAAAAACCCCCAAACCTCGAACGCCACCCATTAGCTCCTAGCACGGACCTCGCTTGTTCATGTTTCCTTATTCCGGTTGTCTTTTTTTTTTTTTTAATTTAATTTATTATTGCTGTTAGGCTCAAGAAGGGGGAAAAGTCAAGGCTGAAAAACTAAATACAACCTGGGCTCCTTTTTTTTTCTTTTCCTTTTTTTCTTTTTTCCCTTACCCCTGCTTGTGTAAAAGAAGTGAAACTCAGTGTAACAAAATTACTTTTTTTTTTTTTTTGGCTTGCCTGCCTGCCTGAGAGTCCTCAGGAGTAAGATGCTACGTGACTGTAGAATAAATTGTGGAACTGGATTAGTATTTAGGTTAGAAATCTGCCATTGCAGCTTGTCTTTCTTGCGTGCAATGTAATCTGCCAGCGTTTTAAAAAAAAAGCCAAGTTTGTTGGGATATATTAAAAAAATCTGCTGTCTCATTAGCCCATTTATTTATTTATTTACTGCATGTTACTACTAAGCTGCCTTATGTGCTTTTTTGTTGTTGCATGATATTTGAAGATATTTAGAATATCATTATCTGTTTTCTTGTGTGTTATCTAGCACAGCAGGGATTCTTTTCTTGTCGTCATGAAATTAGAATGATCAATATTTCTATTAATATTTTTAAAGCGTCTTCCTAAAATAATATAGTAACCTTTCTAGAAAGGTCCATCAAGTAGTATTTTGTAGTTACTTTAAAAGAAGCTGTCAAGACAGGACCTCATGTGATAATTTTTAATTCTTTCAAGTTTGGCTAATTGCAGTTTTGCTCAGTCCTCCTTGATATGGACCCTTCTGTTACACTCCTGCTTGTAATATTGGAGGTCTTCATTAAATGACTTCATTAAACATTGTCATGTGCCGTTTGTAATGAGATTTGTGCCAGCAGTAAAGCTTTTATTTTTAACGTACAAAGCGACATGTTTGCAAAAGCAGGTGAGGCCGAAGGTGCCTGGCATTTGGAGCAGGCGTGAGTCAGTTTTTGATAGCCCTACCTGCCCTTTGGGTGTGGCTTCTCTTTTCTTTTTCCTTTTTTTCCCCCTCATCACTTCAAAATTTTTTTTCTTCAAGTCTCTGGTCAGGTATTTATAGCTTAGCAGTGATGTTTTCTCCTAGAGCTTGTGAGAAAGGCAGCAAAACCTGCCACATCAGTGGTATACTTTTTTTTTTCTTAAATATGTGGCAGCTTTAAGAAAGAGGAAGTGATATTTATAAGAGAATGCATTTAAATTACCCTTATCTTGTGCATAGCACTAGATGATTTGTGCTGCCATCTTAGCACACAAAATAACAACTTAGTAGCCATTAGGATGAGAGTGAGCTGACTTCTTGCAAAACAATTCAGTATTTGGATCTGTAAGGATGAAAGACAGTGAACATTTAACTATTTTTTTTTCCTCCATTGCAAACACAGTTTTATACTTGCTAATCTTTTGAAATATGAGGACTATTACTTAAGACCTGAAAAAAGTAGATTTTATCCAATGTATCTGGAAAAGACTTAAGAGAGTGGAAGGAAATATTAAGTCTGCTTTGGTGGAATCAGAAAGAGTGAGACTTTTCACTTGTAATGCTGTTTTTAAAGTGACTGATGTATCGGTTGCTCAGCAGCAAGAGTGTACATTGCATGTCACTATAACTACATTGGGGCAGAGAATATACCTGAATTCTTCCTGTAAAGTTATCTGAAGTTAGGAAGTTCACTTTTGAGTTTTTCGCTGACTATTATTTTGAAAATTTGCTAATCATCTCTGTAAATAGAATAAGGACCTGCTGTCTCAGAGTCTTAAATTCAAATTCGATTTTGAAGTTTTATCTTTGGTTCCTAGCCAGCTGAGGGGACTTGAGAAAGTTCGATCAATTCAGACAAAATCTATGTACTCTCATAATCCAAATGATAATGTACTTATTACCAAATCCTCTATTGTGTGCATTTTCCTTGTAGAGCTGTTTTACTTGGCAGTTTTAGCAGACATAGTACAGAAGATGATTACTGTGCTGAGATTCCATATTGGCAATACGGAGGTCAACTCAATGCTAAAAATGAATAATATCTTACAGTTGGATCTCGAAATTTATTCTGACTATACCAGAATCAACAGTTCTGTTGGGGTAGTGACTCATTATACTCTTACAGTCTCTCACATATGAACATATGAAATCTTATATCCAGTATATTTGTCTTAGAAAAAGCAAAATATGACAAATTGGAGGTTAAATTGAAGATACTGCATTGTATTTGTGCTCAAACAATCTGTAACAAAGACTGTGGTTCAGTTCTTCCGTGCACATGTGTGACTATATGGATTGTTTATTTTTTTTATACTAAGAGATTTAAATGGCTTGTGTTAGCCACTTGTCTGGACATTTGTAAGGAATTTAGGGTGGCTACTCCATCAGAACAGAGTATCTGGAAGGAAGCCCTGTAGGGATTGTCCAAGTTTCAATCTTCTTGGCTGCTTTGTTAACACATTACTTCTGTTCAGTGTTCCCTGCAGTGTACTAAGGATTAAAAATTTGTGCGCAGTTGTGTGAAATGATAATTTTTGCACAAAACAAGATGAAAGTTGGGATCTTGCATGCATTTCCTTGTTTCTTCTTTGAGTGTGCACATTAGAAAACCTTTCTTTCTTCGTTGCTGGACACATTTCATTAAATCTCTTGTTTCCTTGTAATCTTACTAGGAGATTTCTTTAGCAATTACTTCCTTCTTTTTTCCTTTTTATTTTATTATTATTCTCAAATTCCATAGTTTTTGCTGTGGAATTGAATTGTTTGTTAAGACTTCTTAGTTCTCCAGTGAAGATGCCAAGATTGTCCTTTATTTTGGTGACCCCTGGCCGACATCCTGACAGAGACCGTCTTTATGCAGCGAAGGGCCTGGACCATGTTTTGTAATGGCCTTGAGCTCTAATGCGCATTTCTGCCCACCTGTCAAGGAGGGGGAGCAACAGGCTCATGATAAATGTATGTAATAGGATAACTTATGTATAATAAATTAAGTGCATTATATATTTATAGTTTGCTTTTTTTGGTGTCTCTGAGGTAGCTTGACTTCTGTTCCAAAGTCCTTCTTAACAACAGTGACAGTTGTTAAGCTATTTTGGTTTTAAGATACGAGCTTCTGAAGTTGCATGTTTTTTTTACCTATAACTTCCTCCTGTGAATGAGTTACTGTACTTTTACAGTGCTATTGCACGTAAGTTACATTTTTATCTGATGTGTTGGCACGTATACATGTGCTTGGTTGAATACAGCTTTACTTTGGGGGAAGGCAAGTAGAATGAATATAATTAGCTGTTACACACGATACAGAAGCCTTTTTATTTATTAACTACTGCCGTTAAGAATGTGATGGGGTTGCGCTAGCAGGAAGTTTCTTTATAATTCTGCACATGTGCACTGGCAGCAGCAGCTGAGAGAGCAAATCTGGCAGTGTTCAGCAGTGGGTGTGAAGCAGCAAGCAAACATCTACTTTCGCTCATGTCTCTGATCGTTTTTATTAATTCAACTTGCTCGTATATCATTACAGAAGAATCTTGAATTACAATAATGCTGCTCAAGCCTTTGGATTTTATGTAGTAAGTATATATAAAAATGCTATTCTTGTGTATCAAAAGGATTGTAAATTGAGATCCCTGAAATCTGTTAGCCAGCTTGCTGTTTTAGAAATTGTGAATTTGGGGAAGTCGTATTTAAATTGGTTGCTGTGTTTGAGGCTTTACTAAAATTACTACAGTACAGTTCGTAAAGGATTCATGTATTTCTTCAATTTTGAATTTTCATATTTTTTTCCCCAAATCCAACATTGAGTCTATGTAATGCCTGCATGGCAGACATGAGATGCACTTCTGGTGTTTGATGATGGGCTGTTTTTCAGAGAGAATGTAATCAGATTCAGTGTGCTGAAACTAGAGATTGTTTTTAAATCGGGTTGAGAGGAAGGAGAGAAAGTCTAATAAATACTCTTGTTTTCTAGCTTGGAAATTTTAAGTATAAAAACCAAAAGCCCATGCATTTTACTCATATGTTCTCTGAAGAGCTTTCTTCCGTGGTGATGACATAAATGCTTAATTTGAATAGTTCTAATTTCTGAGTTGCAAGGGCTGCTCCAGCCTTCCCAGGGTGGGGAAAAACTGCCATCGAGATCGGCTAATTCTGATGCCGTGGTGGTTTTTTTTTTTTTTTTTTTTTTTTTTTTTGCCAGTGTTACCAGGGTGACTCTCTTCTGAGGCTATCTAGGTACTAGGTAGTTTTAGTGGCAGGTAATATACCATTCATCTAATACTTTTGTCAAATGTTTTGGGGATTGTGTGCAAAACTGCAACAATCTTGGTTCCTTTCAAATCCTATTTAACTAGAAAGCAAAGCTGTCAGTGAAGATACAATAACCATAGTAAGAAATAAGAGGAGAAGGGAAAATCATGTGCTTGACAACACATTTACTCTAAAATAGTTTCCTTGAACATTGCAAGTTGAATTGTGTAGTTATATCTGTTTAAAAGTATTATGCTTTGAAGGGGATGGAGAATGTAATCTTAAGAAGCCTGGCTTTTAAAATTTAAAATAATAATTGAAACCAATTGTCTGATTTGGCTGTCCAGCCTTTTGACTAAAATGGCTTTCAGTAGCTCATTTCAGCTCATTTTCTGACAGTCAGAAAGAGGAAATACCTCTTTTAGATAATCTATTCTAAACTAGTCTCGCTTTTGTGCTTTTTAAAAAATGTATTTAAATAGCAAGACCACTTAAATATATGGGTATAAATGTGTCTTCAAAAATAAATATCCTTTCTCTTCCTGTGGAGGACATTCTGTAGATTTTGATTTTTGATAAGCCGTGCTGTTGGGATATGTATCTGTCTCTGTGTCCTCAGCTTTTGCTGTTCTGTTTGCTTAATGCTCATTTTCCAAGCTGTTTCCCCTGCCCTAACCTGACTCTACTTTCAGATATGAATAGCTTAATTCAAAGGAGCAAAATACTCTTTTTTGTATATGTTAGCAGAACAAAAGATGAAAATGACAATGGGCAAAAGCTCTTCTGTCTGAAAGCATTTAATCTATGGCAAATGGTACCAGGAGTATGAGCATACATTTGTATGTAGTCCTGAAGTCACTGGTTAATATGAGTTATGATCATGCCCTGTGTTACAGGGTGGGGGAAAAGTCCCTTTTACCTTGATAAAGCTTGATTACAAGAAGACTAATTGCTGTCTTTTTAACTTAAACAAAATAGTGTGTGGGATGGGAGTTAGCAGCTGGGGATGGACTCTACAGGCAACCAGTCCCCAAATATTTCTCGTGCAGTGGCATCGCCCAGAGTCACAGCACAAGGAAAGCTCCCATGCTTCCAAGCTGGAATCTGTGACAGAAGTTTTAAGCTATAATTTTGAAATCCTTAAAATCTGCTATGATTATAAACATTTCAAATTTAGATTAAAAAAATATATATTTGGATCTACAAGTATGTGGACTTTATTGTATAACTCACTACGGACAGCACAGAAATTATCTGATTTTAAGTAGCTCACCTAATATGTTGTCCTACAATGTTTTTTATTTTCTCCCTAAAATCTTAGATGTAGATTTTACTTTTCACGTGTTACATAAACATCACAGGTGATATCTGGTAATCCACCAAAATAATGCTCAGCTATGAGCATTTTTTTAATAGTAAGAAGTGCAGAACTGCTGGCATTGTTGGCTTCACTGCAATTGTGTTATCTTCCCAGGCAATGTGGAGAACTTGTCAGGTAAAGAAAGCAGTAAATAAGAGTTCCTTAAATACTTGATGCCTGGTATAGATATTTTAAGTGCAGAATTAATATTTTCATTCCTATAACGTGGTTTCCTTTCTGCAACCTTTTTTTTAAGTTGTTCTTTAAATTATTTTTACTTCATGTCCCTTCTTTTTCTAGAAAGGTGGTAGAGCCCTGAGGGCTTTAAGTGACACCCATACATTTTTACAGTGGCCAGCAGTGTAAAAGGTGAACCAAATTTAAGACTTAAAGATTCATGCATACGCTTCAAATGCTGAGAGTTAGCCATGCTTTCTGTTTTCTTCATTAGTGGCATTTCATACGTGGGCGTGACTACTTTTTTAGCTGGCAAGATAAATGAATGCTATTATAATGGCAAAATGAGATTTGTGGTGCGGTTTTCCCAGCAGACTCTGCAAAGTTCTCGCGTTATAGCTGGGCAGAGGGTGAGGAGACGTTTTCTTTAATAGATGAGTGCAATGAAATGCAAAATACAGAACAGAATTTCATCTTCATAGCTAAGATGCTTGCGATCAAGATATTGCATACGATATAGGGTTTTTTGTTTGTTTAATCCTCTTGTAATATTATACAATAGTCTGCAATCACAGTAAGGCGTATCTTTAATTTTCTATAGTTAAGACTTCTAGAGTGTTGTTGTAACTGAAATCATCTTTGTTAAACACTTTCAGTAAAAAGGGAGAAGGAGTAGAAAGGCAGAACCAAAATATTTCTAATAAAGCAGTCAGGTTTTGGTATTAATAATAAACTGTTAGGATTTGGTATGTGTCTTTTAAAAATTACTCTTTCCAAAGGTAGCACTAGTGAAGCATAAAGGGTGTGAAACTGAGGAGAAAAAAGCACTTGTTCAAAGGGGTCTTGATAACAGGGACAAAAGTAGGAATAGTTGATTGAATGGGTCAGCTGCTGTTTATTAAGATGTTGCTTAATATTAAAAAAAGATTACTGATATTCGTAAGAGCTTGGTGCAGAGTCTGAAGGTTAGAAAACTTGCCCTGGTTTTCAGTGCCTTGAAGTGGCCCTTCCCAAGTCAAGGGAAGATAAAGGGGAATGCCCTTGATCGATACCAAAAGCCGAGGTATGCTATTAATATTAATAATTAACAACTTTAAGCCTGTCCTTCAGTCTTAAAATGCTAGAAATAACATAAAATACAAATTGAAGGAAGTCAGAATAACAACTTTTGTTAAATTTCTAGCTTTTTCAAGAGTTAGCAAGTAAATTATATTGCAGCCCATAAAAGTTCCACCAAAGCACTCGAAGGCAAAAGATTTGAAAACTCTGAAATCAGGATATATAGTGCTTATATTTGCATGTATATAGTGCAGTGTGCAGGTGAGAGGGTTAAAAGTTGACTTTCAGTAATTCTTGTAGGTGATGCACATTATTTACAGTTTTATACAGTTTAAGCTTGGGTTATAAATCTGATCTAGTTCAGGAAAGTGAGACAAAAAAGCTGTGTCAACCTCATTGTTCCTTTGCCAGGCTAGCAAAAATAGAATTCCTCTTTTTGTGGTGTCTCCTGAATGAATTTAAGATTCAAGGAGCCTGTTTATTTTCAGTACCTAGCAAAAATGTCCATGCTTTTGTGTCCAATAGCTACGCATAAAGTGCCCTGCGAAAAGGAGAGCTGCAGCTTTCCATTTCTTTCCACTTGGTTGGGTGGTAAAAAGAGGTGGTTGCTTCTAATTTGTTCATTTATTAGGTGGTGTTTGTTTTGAAGCTTGGTGTGTTTGTTTGTTTTAGTAACACAGCCTGAAGCATTGTGGCAGATCTGTCAAAGATTATTCACAGCTGCTATTAACCCTGTGACTGGCTAACCTGAGTCTTCCTAGTATGTTGTTTTGGATAAATTGACTTCAGCAGAAGTTGAGAGGATAGACTCTTTGCCACTCCATCGTGTTATGAAAATTGCCCGATATATTGGCATTGATTGAATGGCATCTACTGAGTGTGCAGGGATTATATTGACTCTTGCTTTATACACAAAATTAATACGAAAAATGACTGGGCAGGTTCTTCATAAATTACAGGGAAGTGAAGAAGTGCAACTACTTCACTGTTGAAATCTGACAGCATCTTTTTAGTAATCAAGACCTACACAATGATAGATTTGAAAATGACTTGTAAATTTATGCAGCTTTTACACTGTGCATTTATGCAACTTACTCCAAAAGACATCTATGAAAAAAGGAGAAAATGGCAAAGCCTGCTGACTGGTTTATAATTTTTTATTTTCTGTTGTCATGATATCTAGAATCTTGCCTTGGACTAGAACCCAGTTGTGTGCATGTGTAATACGGGATGGACGACAAAGAGCAAGGAAGGAATATCAGTCATCATTGTCATGTTGATAGGCAAAGATTTTTGACACTGAAAAGCCTGAAAGATGACATTTTTTTTTCCTGTGGGACTCACTCCAAAAACTATTTCGAGGAGGAAGATGGAGGCAGTCTTTATGGGAAGATTATGGCTGAATACTCCAAAATATGGATATAATGTTGGGAGGACTGGAGGCACAAAACATGTTACTTAGCAAAATAAGCTGGATTCCTTGTATAACAGGCTAATGAATGGAGTTGGCATTTTGATATATAATGAGTGTAGTAGATTGTGGGGGCTTGGGAAGTGTGGATGGAGTTAATTGGTTCTGAAGTAGTAAAGAAGCAAGAGCCAGGATGGGGCAACAAAGAAAGGGAAGATGCTTTTTAAGGACAATATTATGAATACAGTCTCCCATTATGGAAATGTGAGGTTTCAGTACATGCCTTTAAACCTGGGGACATCTGTTTTATTGTGAAGTGTTTTGTGCGTGTATATAATAAAAATAAAAATTAGGGAGCTTGTAGGAAATCTGACTTGGAGGAAATCGCTCTTTATATTAAGGTTTTACAATCACTTGGACTTTGAACTGGTAAATAGGACACATAGTCAACTTTTTAAGCAAAGATCCGCTGTACCACTGAAAATGGGTTAACTGTTGTTCCTTAGTTTGAACTTTGTTTTTATCTATGCCAAGCTTATAGTTAAAGATAATATGCTAAAACAGTGCCTGTGAGTCTTCAGAGTTTTTTTAAATATGTGCGTTAGTACAGTAGGTATTTTAAAACATTCCTATCTAACCTTCCTACCTCTCAGTGATTTATTTTGAAGAATGAATGAGTGAATCTGAAATGTCTGTATGTGTTTTTTTGTTTTTGTTTTGTTTTTGTTGATTTTTTCCTTTAAACTTTTTTATGATTTTTTAAGATGTCCCACCCTACCTTTTGCTTTGAGATTGGTTAACTGCTCAGAGAAAACGCAGATTTGCTTTTTTCTGTGAGCTCCCACGTGAGCCATGCTAGTGCAGTTAGAAGACTTTTACGTTTAAAACAAGAAAATGGTGATTTGACAAGGCGAGCATATCAAGTGAAGTGTCTTGATTTACGAATGAGTTTCAAACTGCTGAAAATGGTATGGTCTAACAGCGTTTTCCTTATTTTTAGATTAACTGCTGAAGTACTGATCGAGTTCTGCTATTCTTCAATGAGGAACTACAGGCTGATCTTTTGCCATAATCTTAAACAACCATAAATGACAAAAGAATGCTTGGTCAGTGAGGGCAGCTGGCGCAGAAAACGCTTTTCAAACTCGGCTGTTTAAGTACTCTGAGGTAGGTTGCTTAAACTACTTGACTTGGGTGTTTTTTAAAAATGGGAAGTGCAGGTTTCGCTCTGCCTGGTCTATTGCGGTTTCCAGCTGCGATATTTGGCTCATTATTTTTTGTCCAGCCTATATGAAAGTGATAGCTTGCATTTAAAGCAAATATGATTTTCTTTGGTTTTCATTTTGAACAAGACAGTTTTTTCTCTGATGCCAGAAGAAATTTCCTTGTTTTGATTAGTAATATATTTAGTACAATAGTCACTTTAGTAATAGCTGAGTGACTTAAACTGAAATACCATGTAGTATTATGTAGAACCCATGTCGGCCACAGACTTGTAACTAATGTCAAGATCCTGTGTGATAAGAGAAATGTTATCACTGAGCATCTTAGCGTTTTGGGGAGGGGGAAGAACATGTTCAGTACAACTTTGAAACTTAGATATTGAGAGCTTACTTAAAGTAGCCCTGAAGTGAGAGTCTTCTGTACTTCAGTTTGAGCTGAAGTGGAAACTTCATTGTCTAACTAATTGTGTAACAGAGAAGCCCTGTCAGGAAATGTATGGAGAGTCTCACTTGCCTGAAGTCCCTTGGAGCTTGCTTAAATAACTATGCAGTGACTAGAATTTTACTGAGCTGCCTTTGTGGATATATGTTTTCTTCCCTCTCTCCTATTAAGGATTGAACAGAATACCTCAGCAGTACTGTCATTTATCAAGTCATGCTGTATTTGAAATCATAACAAAACTTGTATAAATTCAGTACCCCGATTAAGAGACTGGGCAGTATTTGCATTAGGAATAAAATACGTTATGTTATGGAGAAGTACATTCAGCAGTGTGCACTGAAGTATGATTTTTACATTCTTCTTATTTGACAGAAAAGACAGCTTTGATTTTTGGCTGCAAAAAGATATGAGGAAGAGCTCTTCCCCTTCCTTGAGTAACTGCAACTCTGTTCTTGCTAACAAAATATTTGGAATTCCACTTGATGAGCTGCAGCAAGAAGGGCAACCAGACAATGAGGTTCCATTCATAGTCCGCCACGTCGTGGACTATATTGAGGAACATGGTATGTATTATTTTGCTATATTTTATAATGTTTTTATTCTTACAAAATAAACTTCATAGGAATGTTTATTTTGTTAAGTTTCTTGTCCTTAATTGCCCATGATTTTTATGTTATGTATTTCCTCTTTTGTTTGATTTATCCCTCTTTTCTAGATAAGATAATGTCATCAGCCCAGTAGGGCACTTCATAGCAAGTGGTACATTGCTGATATTTACCTTATTCTTGTATTATTAGCTGGGCATAAGATTGTATTTACTGTGGAGAAGATTAATGGACATCTTGCTTATCCGTTGTTGTAAAAGTCTTCCATTAAATATATGAATTGTGTATCTTGTGCATCAGTAGTTTTTTGGTTCTATAATGCATATGTTGTGTCAGAAAAGCTTATATTTGCAACTTTTTTCTAACCTAGGGGGTCTGGAACAAGAAGGACTTTTTCAAGTCAATGGGAATGCAGAAACAGTGGAGTGGCTTCGGCAGCGGTATGATAATGGAGAAGATGTGGACCTGGTTAAGGAAGCAGATGTACCCTCAGCTATCAGCCTTCTTAGATTTTTTCTTCAAGAACTTCCAGAGCCAGTTATTCCAGGCAGCTTGCACATACATTTGATGCAACTTTCGCAAGGTAGTAAACAATTAATTGAGATGCACCCACGTCCTGCACAGTGTGTTCTAGTTCCAAACTTGTCCATATGCATCCACTCTCCTGGGTCCTTTGGCCTCCGCTGGGTTACGTAGTGTTGGGAGTTAATTCATAACTTGACTCGTAAAATCTTTTGTCTTGCTGCACTGCCATTAGTAATGCCTTCCCCAAAGGGTATGTACATGTCTGTGCTCCACACCTTGTAACATACCTGAGGGTTTTGTTAGTTCTAGATCAACAGGAGTGTTACTGATTTTCCAGGATTGATTAGTCTTTCTTTTCAAGCGCTTGGCTTGTTTTGCTTTGTAAGAAGCACATTTTTGCCTATGTTTAATTTAGTTTTCCATTGCTGAACTTATTCCTGATAAGCAGCTGCCAGCCCTCGTTATAGTCCTGTTTTGTGCAGAGTGTTTTTTCATATGTTGTTACACTGCGCTTAGTAAGTGCTAAGTGGAGAGTTGTCTCCAAGAGTGAGAAGTTGCTTCAGTTTCTTCCCTTTGCAACTCGTGTAACCGCTGAAGCTTTGAACATGGAGTGGTTATCAGAATGGGCAGCAATCAGAGACTCAACACTGATGTGTGTCTTAAAAGTAGGTTTGCCCTGAAAGCAATTTCTGTCAGCTACTGACTGGAGAAACTTGTTAAGTATATGACTGTTGAGGTTCTGTGCATTTATTTGTGCTGCAGTGCAGTAATGAGGGATTGAAGTGGATGTCAGTACACAAAATTTAATGAGTGATGCATCTGCTGATTGATTTCTGGTGATGAGTTTGGGGTTCACTGGATCTAAGCAGCTGGTAAACTAGTTTTAGCCTTCTGAAAAGGCTGATATATACCAACAGATGATAACGAAATTATTAAGGCAGTAATGTTGCTGGTTGCCTTTTTTGTCGGATAATACTGCTTTATGCTTCAATTAGCACTGCTGCCTTATCAGGACTAGAAATGGAAATGTGGTGTGCTCATTTGGTATAATGACAATGTAATTTCCTTCTGTGACTTGTAAACTACAGTGTGAAATTCAGGATATTTTTTTCATCTTCGAATAGATGACTGGAAGGGTTTGCATGTAGGTTGTTTCAGAAGCAGAGCTGTTCTTCAGCACATAATTCCCACTTTATTTTCTACTAATTAAATAGAGAAATAATGTATTTCACTTAAAATTGTAGCTTCCTGTTAATTACAGTGTACTATTTTTTTTTCTCTCTCTATTTTACATTACCCACTGTCCCCCCTCAAAAAAAAAAGAAAGCGATTTTCAAAAGGCTTACGTTTTGTCCCTTTCTTACAGGTAAACCCATAAATATTGCTTCTTGATACTGTTATTAGAAGTTGGTATTCCTCTACTCTGTTTTTTGGCTTTTGACATTTTGACTACCTGGTAGTCTTATCTGTGTTTATTAGTTTCCAGAATTGTGAGATCAGCTGCATCTTAGATGAATTGCTTATAAAAATGTAGAAAGTGATAGCAAGTGATATTTGGATCCAGATGCAGTTTATGGTAATTTCCTCCTGTAGCAGGCCTTCTGTATCATTAGGTTAAACTCATTTTTTCACACAACTTGATTCTATAACAAGTGTTGCCTACAGACCATTCAAGTGTAGCTCATTCTGTTTAGGCCTAGCGGAGGTGTCTCAAAGGCAAGTGATTTTACTAATTGAAATGTGAATTTGGTCCTCATGTGCTAGGCCATGTGTCCCAGAAGTGTGTATCCATGGACCATGTTCAGATGGCTTCATTTTCACATAAATATTTTCTTACTTGAGGTCTTCGTGCTGTTTAGAACCCAAATTTTAAAGCACATTGGCAAAGGCTAAACATCCGTGTGTGTGTTCATTACATTTCTGTCTTAATCCCTTTCTTTTTGAAGATGAATCTGAAACAGTTTTTTAGTTTCTTTTTTAGAAGGAGAGGTATCAATTTCTCTCCTGTTTTGCTTTCCTGACACACTTTTCCTTTATTTGGAATTTTTCTGGTGGCTTTTTGGTCATTCTTTTTCAGGTCTGAAATGGAACCAGCAGGGAATAAGTATGTGTTAGGTTGAGTGCATTGAAACAGTCAGGAATATGGATGAACTAGCTCTATTACACAGTCAGAAACTGAGCATTAATTAGAGAAGAAGGCTGGAAATGGCTAACTGAACTTGCAGGGGAAAGTCCACTGGAAGCTATTGGTTTAGGTTATTGATTTCTGCTTCATAGCAGAAGTGAAACTTAGAGAAAGTACCCGATTTGAAATCAGGACTGTAGAGGTTTTCTAGTATGTTCCTCCAATTCCTTCCATCCATTCAGAATGTCTGAATAGCAAATAGGAATTATCAGCCTGTCTTGGATAGTTGAAGAGGAAAGGACTAATTCTAGGACTGAAATGAGAGGGCCAAATGCTGGGACAAGTAGACAAGGAGACTGGGGCAAGCTTTTTTATGAAGTACTACCATTGTAAATATCCTTTAGATATATGGGATGGACACTTAAGTTTCTTTTGGGTTGACTTTTGTTTTTCCTTCTTCTGTTGAGACCCCAGTATTAAAAGTTCAGACCAAGCAAATGCAGTTCAAATCCTAATGTTTTAAGTTCCAGTCTGGCCAAAGTATTTATACTTTAGTAGCGAGTAATTTTTGTCGGAGTCTTATCAATATCAGATGTGGAAAAAATCAAATGTTTAACATTGTGATTAATTTTTTATTGCATTTTTACAGATTATAATAATGAAGATGAATTTGGAAGAAAGTTGAGGTTCCTCTTGCAGCAGCTTCCACCTGTTAATTACAGTTTGCTGAAGTTTCTGTGTAAATTTTTAGCCAACGTAGCATCGCATCATGAAGAAATTTGGTCAGCAAGTTCTTTGGCTGCAGTCTTTGGCCCAGATGTCTTTCAGTAAGTTAATATTAAAAGTTCATGCAGTGCTTTTATATGGATTTGAGAGTGTAATTCTGTCCAGAGTTTTTCCTGGTTCATTAGGGACAGCAGCAAACGTAGTATATATTTTGGATAGTGTCTTTTTTGCTTGGTTGTTTGGATTACTTTAGTTAGACTTCTTTTTTAAAGACAGTGTGAAAGATTACTTTTTGCAGGGAAAAAATAGAAGTACTGGAAGAAAACTGTTAAGGTGTGAATGTATTCTAGGGATTCATTTCTACAGCAAACTACTTGACTTTTAAATATTCCTTATGAAAAGTTAGTTGACTAAATGTTTATTGCTTTGTCAATTAAATATGCTAGTATAAAATTTTATAGTGCACAAATTTGAGTTATTTTTGAAGTTCTGTGTATTTGCAGTGGATCAGGGAGACTGATGAAAAGTGTAGCCCTCAGATGCCATTCACAGGAGTTCTTTGGGGACTTGGTTGGATTTAGATTTTCAAACTAAGATAGTATTGGAATCTTTAGCATTTACACAGATGTGGAGGATCTGAAAGAACAAGAAATAGTTAGCAGAATAATGGCGGGACTTCTGGAGAACTACTATGAATTCTTTGAAAATGAAGAGGAAGATTTTTCATCTACTAATGATTTAAGCTCAATAACTGAGCAGGTAAGAATATTTTAAATGGCAATATTTTATTATTTAAGTGTTCATGTTAACCATTCATGTTTATGAAAGATATGTTGAAATGCAATTTTCTTTAATATGCCTTTCAGTAATCTCTTGTAAACTGGTGAAGCTTAGTTTTCTTAAGCACATTTTTTTGCATACCTGTGTTTGTGAAATTGTTACTTTGTAGTAAGAGGGGGATACCTGGATTATGCACAGAAATGCACATGTACGATATTCAGGCCAACATAGACAACTGTTTTGCTATATAAGTAATATAGCTTTGTAATTACCTTTTAGGAATGGAGAACAGGTTTGTAAATGGAAGCAAAAACATGTTTTGTTAGTTGTGGTCTGTAATATATCTGGATGTGCATTACTGAAGTATGCAGGGTCTTGCCTTCTGCTTGGCTGTGTTGTTGCTATATCCCTCTATCAAAACTTTGGAAAGATGTTTTTGATTCTAATATTTTAAATTATTATGTAGATGTTAATGGAAAAAAAATCCTGAAAAGTGGAGAGAGGAGAAACTGAGTAGAATAGAAATATGCTGGATCCTAATCTGCAGCCGTCGGGATTGCCAGGCTCGCCTGTCCCTGTGACTGTTGATATCTGCTCTTGCTAATTCTGCTTTCCTCCCAGTAAATTTAATGTCATGAAGTTAATGTGATGCTGTGAATAAGAAATGGATAATTATTAGGGAAGTGAGGAAGGAAAAGAGGGAATTAACAGCAGTTGCTGAGTAAAATGCCATAAAAATATGGAACTTTTGAGCCTAACTACCCTCTCCCGCCCCTCCTAGTGTGACAGAGGCAGCAAGTACCAGGACAGCCGATGGCCTCTGCTCCGCAGCAGCGGAGCCGCCGTGGGCCCGGGCTGCCGAGCGTGGGCAGCGAGTCCTGCGTGGAGCAGCTGCTCCTCTGCTGCTCCAGCCAAAACGCTGCAGCTTTGGGCGCGTTGGCCGCTTCCGCAGCTCTCAGCGAGACGCGGGGAGCGCTGAGCACCAGCGTAGGGAGCTGCGAGCCTCGCATGCTCCTTTCCTTCTGTCCAGGCCGTGAGTTCCGCAGCGTGAGGCTGAGAGCTCCAGCTTTGGGTTAGGGTGACTACTCTTTATAATTAGCTGGTCTAGGCTCACATGCTTCGTAAAATTACTGCCTTACTGTCTTAGCAAAAGCGGTTCCCAACACGAGCGAGCGTGTCCCAGGCGGGTGTCCCTTGCAGGTCCTCTCCAGCAGGTGTCGACATCGCTCTCCCTCTGGGGACCCTCCCTGGGGACCAAAGGACACTGTCCTGGGCACTGCTGGCCTTGGCCCTGCTGCCCTGTTAGGCCTTCTCGCCATCACAGAAGGAAGTCAGGGCTAAATAAATGTCTTAATCTGATTTATAGTGCAATATAACATAACATTGTACCCCTCACTTATATAAATATATATTTTTATATATAATGGAGGAGAGAGAGTAGGTCTCCTTCTCCCTTCTGTGTAATCTTTAAGCTCCTTAAGTTTTAATTTCTCTTATTTCAGTATTTTTCTTTTCTACTGCAGTGGTGGATATTATAAAGCATCTATTTTTTGAGGCTGTTGCTGATGCTTTTATTTTCTTGGCTTTGCAGATTTGGGAGATTGCCACATCAATCAAGGAGTTTTGGGGAATCAAATGGAATCCCCCTGGCATGTTTAGTGGTTCACTTTATTTTCTAAAAGCAAATAAGCCTAAAGCTTCCAAAAAAGTGATGGCTCTGATTGTTGGTTGGCTATATTATTTTAATTTCTTAATTGGCTTCATTTTACTGTTTCGTTAAAAATATCCCCTACATTTGGAAACAAAAAATATCAGACAAAATGGGCTTGACGGAAACAGGTCTTACAGTCCCCATTATAAACGTTTGTTCAGTACATGGAAAATCTTGAGTCAGGGTTCTGTATTGCCTTCCACAGAAGGTTTTGAAATAATTCTCAGGTATAAATGAATCCTGCAGTATCTGTGGCAGAGATGGGAATTACCATAACTGTTCTTCTGTGCCTTGTGATTTCTGTGTGTCTGGGATTTTGTTATTGTGCACGCTTACAGTCTCAGAGGTGCAGCTTTTGCAGGTTTCTGTTAAAAATTGTAAATGTTATGCAACTTTTTTGGGATATCTACTGCATGATTTTGCTTAGAAGCAAGTATCGTGTGCCTGGTTCTCATAAAATATATTCTCTTCTGAAAATACAAGTATTCTATAATTCATGTGCTCTTGTAATTCCATGGTGCTGTTTAGATGGTTTTTTTTAGTCGTTAATTTTGAATAAATCTTTGTACAGATAAATGATCTCTTAGAAGAAGAGGAAGATGTGAAGCTTGAGCAGTCTGAAGAACTTCCAGAAGATGGCCCAGAGAAACCTGTGGAAAGGCCAGCTGAGGTGCATCTAGATATGACCGAGAGCATCTCGGATTCCCAGAGTGTTACAGCACCAGCGAGGTAACTTGCTTCCGCCTTAAACTTTTGCTTTTACATTTGGAATGGGGTCTGCTGTGTGTGAGAAGCTGCCAGGCTCTTGAGATACATTGCAGTGGCTGAGAAAGGGCTCTAGAAGTAGGAGGAGTTCTTGTAGTAAGTGTGTAACAAAATAGCTATTCTCAAATTCAGTGAAGGAAAGAGTCTGTAACCTAATTTGGATTAAATGTGGTGTTTTAATCGCCGCATTAGAGAAGGGAAGAAAGAGAAAGAGAGCATTTTTTTAATGAAACGGTAAAGCAGTATTTTGCTTAGGCAGAGGAGGAGCTATATATGACCCAGTGGACATTATTGATGAGAACAAGAGAATAATATTGACCATTAGTGATTTTTAGGTTGAAATTTGGAGGATAGTTTCCAAGACTGCAGAGGAATATGACTGTGGAATGGCCTTTAGTAGCAGTAGTGTGGAGAAATCTTGAATACTTTAGAGATGGCTTTTTTGAGAGGTTATAAATGGAATTTCTAAAATGGGCTGCTAGTAAACCTTGATTTGATGACCCAGAAAGTCTCCCCAGGCCTCTCTCTAATTTGAGCTGAAATGCAGGTTCTGGATACCCTGTTTTTAGTGCAGGGTGTAGTAAAATCTGTCTTGTTAATGTATTTGTAAAATAGGTAAGGAGCATTCTTCAGTTTATTTAAACTCTGCCAGATAAATTTCATTCAGGGGTTGATGTTTTTTTGTTGTATCACTTTAGGAGTGTCACGACTAATGCTTAGATATGAGTTGAGGTTGGTTAACTGTATTTTGGAAGAGTTATTGGATCTGAACAGGTGTAATTCCAGCTGAAGGTGGAGGGTCCTGTATTATCTACCTTGGAGCCTGACCCTGTAAAGGGATCTGTTTGGATAGGCAAGGAGCAAGCCTGGAAGCTGCAAAGTCTAGTAAGGGCAGCAGTATTAGTGGGAATTAGCTTTTAATTAAGACTTATCCTCATAGAGCATATGCGTCAACTTGATATCATACTTCTATCTGAGACCTTATTTGCACTTATAATACACAGGTTTATATTTTGCTTGTTTGTGATGCACAGGTTTATATTTTTAAGCCTGTCTTGCTTGTGTTTATAGTTCATAGTGTTGTGTTTATAGTGTTACAGTGAGTTTTACATTTTTCTATGGCATGTAGTTGGTGTGGGCGTTTCATGTAATGACTTATAGGGAAGCGTAGGGAATAAACCTAATTTGGTTGTTTTGTAACTGCTAATTATCTTTGTCAGCCATATAGCTGCTTAATTTTATCGTAACCTAAGAGTTCCTGAAACTTGAATTACTACGAATTTATCCTTGTTGCAGTTAAAGTAATTGTACTATATATAGGTGTTTGGTGTTTGTGGAATTCTAAGTGCAGGAATAGTGACATCCTCCTTAAATTTGAGAATTTAAAGAGCTGATGAAAACCTGGATACTCACTGATGTGCCCTGGTATAGGGACTGCGTGAAAATGTTATTTAACTGAAACCTTTCGAGGGATCTTTAAGGCTCTTTCCCAGTTGGGAAAGTGTTTCCCATCCGTGGAACATCACGAGCTGCCATCGTGCACTGCAAAGGCACCATCATGCTCTCCCTTACCAGAAGCCCTGCAGCAGAACTTATCCCGTTTGGTTGTCCCAGCTTTCATAGAAGAGGATTATGGACTCAGTGTTGCAGCTGACTTTAGAGGTGCTATTGAAACAATCACTCTAGAATCCACTTCTGTCTTTATGCTGATTTTTTTTCACTGCTGCTGTTTGCTAGTTGTTGTTTTACCTTCTGCAGTTCATCCCTGATATTGTCAGTAGTGAATCTAAAATAAAACTTGCACTGTGAACTTAGAGCTTTTTGGAATTTGATGTATAAAACGATGAGACATGACAAGCAGTAAGCTTGATTTTCTCCATGTCAAATGCTAAGACAAACAGGAACTCTTGAGTACTTATCTGATATTTTTGTTGTTTGTTAGCTTGGTCAGTGAGAGAGGGCTAACAAACTAAGAAAACAAGACAAGGGGTGTGTGTGTGTGTGTGTTTTTTTTATATATTAGAGATATTTAGATATATACAGAGAGAGTAATACAAACCAATCATGACTGGATCAGGTTGCAGGAGAATATAATATAATTATTCTGCTTGTGCTCTCTGTTTAACATCCAAATACTTGTGCCCCGCTGCAATCCCAGCAAATCGGTGCCCAACATGTTCGGGAGCTTTCCGATGTTGATTGGGCAACGTGTTGTTGGGGGTGACCTCATGTTGCAGTCGATTTTCTATTTAGACTGCGGGCTCTAGTGCAGCACTCGCGGCGCTGCCGGCGAGCAGCATGCGCGGCCACCAGGCGCCTTCCCGCTTTGCTCTCATGCAAATGAAGCATTTTTACCTCAAGTGCTCATTTGGGATAGCAAAAATAATCCGAATGGCCTGCAAAGTTCTGCTGCACAGGTAAATAGCTTGAAGACATATGTTGCTCGGGAATGCTTGCACATAAGAGGCTCTATTTTTATTTAAATGTGTGAGATGAAATGTATTTTGGGGATGTTATGAAATTAAGTAATGGCACTATTGATTTTGTCTTAAGTTCTTATTTCTTATTAAAAAGTATGTACACTCAGTATGTTTGCAAAAAGAACACTTTGTAGTGTTTTCTCTGCAGTTACAGTACTTTTCCATTTCAAGCTGTCTTTATAACAGGGCTTTTTGTAGACAGGGAGACGACAAAAAAGGATTCTCAGGGTGGGCTGGCATTACAAGAGGAAGGTGTTTACCTTCGTGTCTTGCTGTGTCATGCTGCGTGGAGTGTAAATGACAGCTCTTAAATAAGTCTCCTTGAGCACAGCACATCTGGTGAATTTTCAGCTGAGAGCGATTGACACATTTTTTTCAAAAACTGCTTAATTGCTAAAGTGATTAGTAGAAGATGTAAGATACTATTTAGTAGTAAGAGGATTCTTCAGGCTTTGGAACAGTGCTGATTTATGCACATATTTTGCTGAGCATCTCTAATGCATCTGAAGGTATTTAATGAAAGCAGTGCTGAACGCTGCTGCGCTGGAGGGGCTGAAGGTTAGTCTGTACTATGGAAAATTTTGTTACACATCAGGTCCAAAATCTTTTGGGTTCTTTGGAGATGAGTTTATTCTCTCCACTCTTGACATAGTTCTTCATAGTCTCAAGTGGTAGAAGAAAAGGATTCCAGGGCATCATTTTCCTATTAATAGTGATTTTACTTGTGCCCTTGACTGAATTTTTTTGCTCCGTTCTCGTGAGTTGCAGTGTCCTGTGCTCTGGTTGCCTCTCTCTTTCTTTCCCCTTGAAGTGACTGTACTTTACTATTAAACTTATTTTCCTGTTTTTTTTTTGTTGTTGTTTGTTTGTTTGTTTGTTTTTTTTAAAGAAAAGGTTCTTTCTGAAAGTTAGCATTCCTTTTACAGGGCAGCTCTCTTAGAATTACTGAAAATCCTGGGACTACATATTGAAAACTGAAGTGTGCTTGCTTTGAAATCTTTTTTTTTTTTCCCTCCCTCTCTGAAATTCTTGCTTGCTTCACTTGTGTATCGTGTTCCTGGGACTGAACTTGCAGCTCAATCTCTTCATTTTCTGTTTCAAGTATTGTTGATCAGCAAGCTACAACGCTCTGTGCAGTAGTTGGGCTGCACTGAGCTCCTGTGTTTGGGATTGAAAGAAAAAGGAAATGTTAGTGTGTTCAAACACTTCTAGTTGTTTGATACAGCTGCTTTGAAATTAGCAGCTACAAGATGAAGCTTCAACATCAGATACATTTTCCGAAGATGTGTGGCAGCATCTGTTTTGAAATAGTAGCTGGCGCTTTTATCAAGCATTTGGAACAGCTTTGCGCTAGGTTTTTCACCTAAAAAGAAAAAAAGAAATTTGATTCAAAAGCATATGGCCATAGAAAAGCAAAATAGGCCTTTTTAATTACCAGTTTTGTTAAGGCTTTACGTGGTATAGTTCAAACATAGTGCACTTTCCTGTTAGCTGAGAGCACTATGTTTAAGGCAAAAGGGCATCTCTATTATTTTGACCTGTTTCCTTGTCAGGTAGAGTCTCACTGGGAGTTGTTTCTAGCTCATATTCTTCCACCTCCCCTCTTCCTACTTTGCATTTACTTAAAGGAGGAAGGAGAAAGTTTGCAGGAATAGGTGGTTTGATTTCTGTCACTTCTCTGGCAGTACTAAAACCTTGTAAGGTCTAAGTAAAATACTCCTTGCTGTATCAAACTTATTCTAAGGTAAGCCAAGAATCTATTGAACTTTATTTTCATTGTTTGTTTTTTCATCTGTTTGGGCTCAGTTAAATGCCCTGTCTTATGATTACCTTCATCGTTGTGGTTTCTGCCGCCGGCCCAATAAAATGAGTATTTAAGTTTGCCTGAATAAGATGTGTGACAACTCCTTGCTATTTATAATGCAGCTTTCTTCTCTTGTTTTACTGTTAGTATGTTTAATTTGCCTAAGATTTCATAGATGTTTACACCATTGAGAATTTTGATCACAATAATGGAAAACTGGAGAGGGAGAGCATGTGTATGAGTTAATTTCTTGAACTTACTTGTGGAAATACACTAATTTGTCCCAGAATTAAAAATTTGACCTGGAAGTGACTAGTGCTCAGAGATTTCTAGCTGCTTTAGAAATGACTAACTCTGTCCCAAAACACCCTGGAAGGTATCTGCCCTGCACTTGAAATGTAGCTGTCCTTGGAGTCTGCAGCAGCGTCTGCTAAATGTTGTAGAATAGAAATATGCAACAGTCTGACAGTCAGTGAAGGTCTCTCTGAATTGCAGCTGTGGAGGGAAGCAGAGTAATTTGGAATTTGCTTAAGGCAGCAAGGTTAAAATCTGCATTCTTAAGCAAGATGTCAGGAGGTCTTTTGAGACTCCGTGATTAGTATTTCCCAAGGGAAAGGCCCTACCTCTGACAACTCAGAGCTCCATGAAGTCCTGAGCTCACCAGGGACAGAACTCTGCATTGATGCTCCTATAGCTTTATCGCACGATGGAATTCTTTAAGGCTTCTCTATCCAAAAATAATGCAAATAGGTGTATTTCCTTTACAACGTAGTTATTTTAATCAGCTGTGTTACATGCAGTATTGTTAGTATTTGCAAAGTTGTTTTATGTTGTCTTGAAAACTTTAGTGTTACATTTTTTTTGCATTACATGAACTTTTTTTTTTTTTATTGCAGTGCTCATATCTCTCCCATAAGTATCTTGCCAGCCTCTGCAGAGTAAGTATAATAAAAATATAAAACATGTGATTCCTGGTGTTAAAATGTGTGTAGATGATAGGTCTAGTTTCAACAAAAAGAAATGCGGTAGACTTGATTATTGCAGATACAAATAACACATTTTTAGTGCAAAGCATTTTATGGAATTCAGTGCTTGTGTGGGAACAAACCTTGTCTGCATCCATATTGTTGACTGCAGAAACGTGGAGCACGGTATGGTGGCATCTGAATTTCAGAATGTTTTGCTTTCATGCTTAGATGTTTCATAAGTGTTTGATTCCAAAATTATAGAGCAATCTTCCTTCCTTTTTTTTTCTTTTCTGAATAGGTTAATGATTTTAATGGGTTAATTACATTCTCTTGAAACAATGTTAATATATTTCATAATACTTCCCTTTGCTGAGTCAATTATGATTTATTAATTAAGATTTACAATTTCAGTCATCTTTTGGGAAAGATTAGTCTGTTTTGACTTGAGGTACTTAATATCAAAGATTCCTCTGTCTTTTAAGAGATAGCATTTCTGCCTTTCTGCGTAGTTGATCAATGTAAGATGATGTTCTTAATGTGAACTTTCTGCCCTTTTTTTTGTTGTTGTTGCTAGCATTTTAGAAAGAACAATCAGAGCAGCTGTAGAACAGCACCTTTTCGATCTGCAGAGCAGCTTAGATCACGATCTTAAGCATATTCAGCAACACAGATTGGGCTGTAACAATGAAGCAAAAAACCCCGACGGGGATGAGGAAGGATCTAACAACCAGTAAGAATTCTTGTATCTCTAATGAATTGTATAGTTCTGGAAAAGTTTAGGTAGGGTTTTATATCTACCCTGTTTTCACCAGCAACCCAAAGCAGAAGCTTTGCCACTAACTTAAAATTATGTTGTGTTTTAAACCAAGTCAACTTCTGTCATTTGCCAGTAATCAACAGCTGTTAAAAAATACTTTAAATTGATCATATGATGTAGCTCAAAATACTGTCTTGTATAACTGCTTCACTGCTGAACTGCGAGTAGCACAAGCAGGTTTCATTTTAGTTTCATTTGTGTTACTGTGAATCCGTTTTATCATGTAAAAGCTATTGCAGATGCAGATGAGTTTTAGTGCATCTTTTTATGACAGTATAGCTGTTGTTCTGCTCTGCCTGCCAGTATCAACAAAACATCTAAACACTGATTGGAAGGAGCAGTTTGGATTTAATTGCATGGAGGTGTCCCATTTGACCAGCTTTAATTTTTATCTGAACTCTGTTCAGGTTGTGGGGGTGTAGTGATTAGCAAGCCATGCAAAGCTAGTGCATTTTAGTGTTTTAACAAAAACACTTAATGTTTAATAACCAAACTCAAAAAAAATAGTCGAGTTACTTAAGTAGGACCTCAGTGTCCAATGTCTTTGTGGCTTGGAGTCTGAAACATGTCAAGTATTCAAAGATCCAAACTCTGTTTTCCAAATCTTTAGTATTTTTGAGCCCTAACTGTAACTGAAGTAATCAACATAACAGTTTCATAGGACAGTAACAATAGTAACAATGTTAGTGATTTAATTTGCTTGAGTTGATAGGCAAGTCTGTAATCACCTGTGAGATCTGTAACTGAATTCCTTCAGTTACAACATAAGTGCTTTTAAGATTGTCTGACTTCACAGGAGCAGAGGCTAAAAGTACCATCACTGCAGACTTGAAACCAATATACTGGGGCTGTATTTCAAATGCTCCTGGTCACTAGAGCACTGTGGATTAACCATAATAGATGATACATGATAGCATTCTTGAAAGAGGTCATTTGGGTCCTTTGAAGCAGTGCAGCCAAGGGACTACAGAGGAGCAGTACTTGGGACTAATAATTTAGGAAAAAAAAAGTGTTAATAATAATTAAAAAAGTGGCAATCCAGTGCAAATTCACCACACTAGCTTAAAGTAATTGCAGGAATTACAAAAAATGAGTTAAAATGTAAAATTCCAAGCCACAC
Organism: Tinamus guttatus; assembly: GCF_059628265.1. Classification (NCBI taxonomy): domain Eukaryota; kingdom Metazoa; phylum Chordata; class Aves; order Tinamiformes; family Tinamidae; genus Tinamus; species Tinamus guttatus. The sequence continues at coordinate 3,574,348 of NW_028289244.1, read as the reverse complement.
TGTTAATATCTATATATCTGATTGAAGAAAAGTATTTCTAAAAGTAGTTTGGAATTTGAGAGAGAAGGAAGGGAAAGGCTTGACTAGATTGTTTGAAGAGCAGAAGAACAGATTGCTGAAAGGTTTTCTTATTTGTCTCCTCAGGAATGATGTTATCGAAGATAATGATGTTGGTAGCAGTAAGAGCACAGGAGGCAGCTCTGAAATACTGGTTAGCACCGATGTAGACGGTGCCGTTCTGAAAGGGGATGCTGTCACTGAGGAGGAAGAAAGCCTTCAGGTGAGAGCTAGGCTTCTTGTGTATGGAAACGGGTGGTTGTTGCGCCTTTAGCAAGGAAGGGCTTTGAAGATCTGACTTCTGATAGTTCTCCCACAGCTTTATGTGTTGCTTTTCTGTTGTTTTGTGCAGTTAATTCTCCTTTTTGTTGTGCAGGTATCTCTTAGATAAACATGTACAGAGAAATTCTTGTGCACTTTGGCGCAGCTTGATTCAACACTGGCTAATGGTTTTCATCTCTTTCACAGGTACCGGTCCTTCCTTTTGCTCAGGTAAGTAATAAATCTGCAAGCATAGCGCTGGTTAGTGTGACACATGTGATATTTAATCCAGGTAAAATACTGTGCCGGCAAGAACTGTTCTGAAAATACAGGGAAGAGTTGTGCACTACTGCCGTGTGTCTGTCTGGGCAGACTGTTAAGAAGTCACCTTTTTTCTTCCTGCAAAGCAACATTTCTTTTTGTTTTTGGATCTTTTTAAAATGAAAGCTTTCAGGAGCAAGAGAAAGTGGATTGCTCATGTTAACTGCTGACTCTCCTTCCTTCCTCTGATTTCTTTTATAAAATATATGCTGAGCCTCAGAAATCAAAACTCAAAATGTGCAGATACAGACAGAGAAGCAAAAATTCTAAACCCATGGTTCTTCACTGTATCTTTGCAGTTTCAATGGTTTCAGTGGAAGAACAGCCGAGAAATGTGAATTATACTTCTAATGAAGTATGTGCAATTTCCAGTTCTATGTGCATTAACATGCAAAGAGTGTAGGAGGGAAATTTGATGCTTGGGATTGCATCTATGCAAGAGCATGCAGCTCTTGTACCATCCATGGTATCGTTCTCAGCCTTTTGTGTGTTTTGGCATGTTTCTGTCCATGGACTTCAATGGTAAGGCTTGGAGAGAAACTTTCTTCTTCTAAGTGTTAGTTCCTCCTTGCTAATATGCCATTTCAAACTGCATTGGAAAGTTACAACATTAGGGTGGGCACTGAAAGGAAATGTACTGTGATCCTTCTGTCTGAATGTGGTTTTGAAAGATGGAATATAGGGTTGGAAGAAACAAAAGGTGAACTCTGGTGTGTGAGCTCTTCTTTGGGTCTGAAGTGGAAGCAGAAGCACCTGTTTCACAGCTACCACCGATGTGAGCATGCAAGGCTTGCACACCTCGTCTCTGGGGTGAAAATTACCCTTTGGGGTATGGCATGTGTATTTTATCTGGAAATAGCTTCCTTCACTTGAAATCTGGCTAGAGGCCTGAAGTTATGTAAACAGACTAATGGAGTTCTACGTGATAAAGGACAAGTGTTAGCGTCAGCCTGGTGTGTTTAGCAGATGTTACGTATATTTGAAATACATTTGAATATTTCATCTTCTATTTTACGTTCATACATCTTAAAACTCATTTTTCAGCAAGAGCTGAAAATCTGAAATCAAATGTAATTTGTTACTTAAGGAGGATATATTTCAAGTTACTTGTAATTCCCCCAAATAAGGCACTTGATGAGGAAAGCAAGTATTGGTCTTCAGCTTAAATAGCTCAAGTAATCAGTCCTAGGTCCTTGAAGTAGTCTTTTCTGTGCCAGCCTTTAGTGAACAAAATGGTGATGTGTATTCGTCTGAACTTATTTTGTGAGATGGTGTCACAGAGTAACTGCCAGCAATTCTTCATCCCTTCCAGTTCTGGTGGTGCTTTATTTAGCATCAGGGATTAGTAGTTCCTTGCAGAAAGTCTCGCAGACTTGTTTCATTTTACACATGCTGAGCACAAGTTTTGATCCAGTGTGTCTTCAAGGCAAGGATATACTTGGTGCCAAGATTTCAGTCGCCCCAAACCTCGTGCAATGTCTGAGCATTTGTATTAAGTGTTACTTGTATCCTAAAAATATATAGTGGGAAAAACAGTTCCTCTGAAGAGGAAAGGCTTTATCTCCTATGTCCTTTTATTTTCTTTGTAAAACTGCTGGTTGCTGGCCTCACTTTGGATGTAAAAATGTTTCGCAGTTAGGAATTTCTAAAATAAATAAATAAAACAACCTTTGATTTTTGTCCTTGAGGGCTTTTTGTGGTCCATGTTAATTACAGAAATGTCTTCAGCCAAGAATGCCATTCCTAAATCTTTGTAAATGTACTTTTTGCCAACAGACTGCAGATGTATTACTGAAACCGTGCAGTAAAGATGCAGAAGTTGATGGAGAAAATAATAGTGAAAGGTATGAATTTGTTTCAGTTGTTGCTTAAGTTGCAGATCCTTTAACTTCAGTTTGAAAACTTAAGTACACCACGCTCTGGTGCTTCTTACAGCACAGTGTAACATGTGGGTGGGAAAATGAAAGGCCCAATTTTATGATGATGAAATAAAGTCATTAATTTAAGAGAAAATTGGCACAAATCTATGCCATTGGTGTCACATTTTTTAAATAACCCTATGTTCTGGACAAGAGAAATTGAAGGAAAGATGTTTTCTTCAAAAAATTTCGGGATGTGGCACTCTTAATGATGTCAGAATACTGGTAATACAGTCACTAGCCAGGAATTTTTTAGTTCATTTGCAGTTTGGGTTCCACATTGACTGAGATCTCAGGTAGAGTATAGTTGAAATACAAAATAGTTATTCCCAGTTTGGGAGTAATGAAACGTTTGGGCTGTTTTTTAGTTCTCATTTAATTTAAGACAAATTGTTATTTTACGTGCTTCAGTTTGAAGTTTTGCATAAAGAACAAATAAAAAGGAGTCATGGAACATTTGCAATCCAGAATATTATCAGTTCAAGCAAATGTGTTGCATATCTGTTAAAACTAACTGGAATGTCTAAGAATAACAAATTGGGAGACTGTATAAATTTTACTGTCCATTAGCAATTCGTATTTAAAATGTTAACCTGTTTTTTATTTTCAGGCAAAATTGTGTATTGCTCGATGGCAGTGACAAAATATCTTCTGAGGTGTTTCTGGTAAGTTGGTGACTTAATTTATATATAAAGATGCTTTTTGTAAGTTTATTTTAAATAGAGATAGGAAGGGAAAAAAAAAGGAACAAAAACTTAGCTTTTAATACTTGTTCTATTTGCTGTCCAGGTTTGCATAATCTCTTTGAGAGAGTTTATTGGCTGCAGAGAAACTTTTGGCACCACACTGGCCTTATATTTGTGCCTCTGGTGTAAAGAATGTTTAAAAAGGGTGATAACTGATTACTACTGTGGAGGGAAAAAAAGTTTCTGTTTGTAGTTCCCTATTGAATAAGGGAGTATCCTTAGTAGAGATGGATTATTTTTTTTCAGAAAACTTACCAGAGGTGCTGAAACTGGTCCAGAAAAATTACTTGATTTCCCATTGCTAAGTAATAATATGATTTCTGGTCTATTACTTAAATACAGGATTCAACCAGCAAGACTTGTGATCTTAATGCAAATACTGATTCAGAGGTGTCAGGGGATGGCAGCGTTATTCTTTCCGAGGAAGCTGTGGGTGTCCAAGTACCACGTCTAGATCTGAAGAATGTGTCTGATGGTGACAAATGGGAAGGTAATTTTCACCCTTTAGCATGCACTGTAGTTACTCATGATAAATGAAGTGTTTTAACAGAGCAGAGCAAGCAGTTTGACAACTTGAGCTTTTTTCTTTAATTTTGTTCAAGTAATACACTTCTGTACATATGGGCCAAGTTATGATAAGTTCTAACTTGTTTCAGACCTATCTAACTAAATTAATAAAAGACCTTAAAAAATGAAAAGAAAAAAGTAACTTGAAACGAGCAATTGTAGATAGCAAAACGCTTAAGTGGCATAGAACTTAGCTTTTGAAAATCCTGTGCATCTTGAGCTCCTTAAAAATCCTTTTTCTAATTTTGTCATATAGTGATTCACATCTTTTTCTCCTCGTTAAAAGAATTATTCATGTAAAGTGTCTTAAGTTTTAATACTAGTTAAATTTAACTTAAAACAACTAAACTACTAAACACAGCCATTTATTTAGTTGAAAAATCTGTTGGTTCTTTTAAACATTAGGAATGTCAGATGTTGGTTCTCTTGTCATTAGACAAATTGAAACAGCTCTCAGTTTTCAAATGAGAGCCAAGTATTATTATTTCTGTGCCCTGTTTGGTATGCTGTTTGGATTTTAGACACATTAGCAGAATGAGCGATATTTCAATAGTAAGAAATCGTTTTGCCTCAGAGAGAGGTTTCTTTACATTTTATGGGCTGCTGTTTCTTTAGTCTTCCAGCTTTCGCAAGTCCTCGAACTTGGGATTTTATACAACTTTTTTTGGTCAGATGCCTAGACATAACCATTTAGGCTGTCCTTAGACTTAGGTAGAAACACAACCCCTCTCTATCCTAACCAAGAAAACTCTTGACAATGTCTATTTTCAGAATACTTGTTCACTTTTAAACACTTTAAAAATAGATTATACCCTGTCCTCTGCTTGGTGCTGATATTCTGATACCTCAATCTATCTGCACCTAACAAAAATGCAAGTGATACAGTTTGCTAAAATACTATGAATTGTCACCATCAGTAAAATGATCCATTTTATTCCCTTTTTATAAACACTGTAGCTATTAAGTTGATGTGTTAAGTGCAGGCTTACTGCAGAAGGATGAGGTTTTACTCCCAGCAGGCTCGTTCCAGTGACAGTTGTTGAGATGTCTGTTAGTGTCACCATCAAATATTAATAAATTCCTGGTAACTAAAAATGAATACAAATACCTTTTTGGTTGCTGTGTTATAAACATTAAACCTCCTTTTAAATACTCCTGAGATGAACATTGGTTAGCAGAGTAGCTTATAGTTGTAGCACGTCAGTGCAAAAATCCTTGTCCTGGAGTTCCACTAGTGATAACGGAGACAGCTGGTAGCTTGTCACCAGTGTAGACAGTACTTGTTTTTGTGTTCTGCTTGCTTTTACATGTTTTTTCCAGTTAACTCCCTGCATGAATCCATGTTTTCTTTCTAAGCCTTTGTAAAGTGATCAAGTTTGCCATTTGTGCCTGGCATACCTGTATCTGACAATGTTGCCGGCTGCTCCTCTCGAGCCCTGGCAAACGGTTCACCTGGTGAGTGTCGTGTCACAGGAGTCACTTTACAGGCCTCTAAAGACACCAAGTTCAGGTTTTTGTTCCCCTTATTCAAGTTGATAACTTTTGTTCTCTTTTTTATGTTGTTTGTTTACTTAACATGTTCTGTTGCACCCTTTATTTGTTTTAACCCACTTTAATACATATTCCTATAAGGTTTGTGGCGTCCATTTTCATTATTTCTTTAATTCTGTTCGTAAAAGACATCGGTTTCTTATCCACATAAATTCCTAAAAGACACCCTGGCTTCATATATCCATATAATTTTATGATCTTTACCTTGATCAGAAAATAGAATATGAGTATAAATATACATTATATGTTTTGGGTAGTAAAATCATGATATTGTGGAAGGTGTGGTATTTCCTTGTGAGGTGTTTTTGATTTTCAGCCCTGTCCAGAGTGTTTATTAGGAGCCAGCCTCCAGGGCAGCACAGGTCCTGTGGCGTTCCATGCAAGCGGGGTGGTTTTGCAGAGCAATCTGCGCGAGTTCAAGCCTTTTACACGGATTCTGATGTTAAAGCCTTTGTGGTGGAAAACATACAGGCCCGTATTCAGCTTTGCTTGTCAATATAAGTATGCTGATTAATACTCGAATGGCTTAATAGGGGGAAAATACAGCTTGGTTAATCGACATTTCTGAGTACATTTTTCTGCATTTGCTCTGCTTCTTGGAAATCGTTACCATCGCTGTTGTGTGAGCTGTGAGCAGAACTATATTTAGAACTTGTTTTTGTTAACATGGAGATGCTTGGGACATGTAATAAACTACAGTAAGTCTTTACTATTCCCTTGTCAGTTCTTTGTAAGCCTTCTTGGTAAACAGTTCAATTTTGCCAAGGGCTGAGCACCCTTACCTGCCGTTGAAATTGCTTGGAGGCTGAGTGTGCTCAGGGCCTAGCCCAAAAGATGGGATGTTTTTCCCTGGTACTGTATCTTCCTGCTTTACATGTTATGTATGGTTTGTTCTGACTGTGCTGTGTGTTCACTTTAGTATTTTTGCCATTCTTTTTCATTTTATTAGCGCCATGCCCTATCACTTTTCCCCTCATTGATTTCAAAACAATGCATCTGCAGAGAGAAGGGGAGGGTAAGTATGGTTCGCCATACGTTCAGTTATCTGCCTTTTGATAGTTCATGGTTTGCTTTCTAACTAACCCTTCACCTGCTCTTCCTTATATATCTTGGGAATATTCTGATCTACAAGTTTTTTTTTTTTTTTTTTTTAAACCTTTTATTTTAAGTTCCCCTTCCTGTATCTTGAACTTTGTAAACAGGCAAGATTCTAGCTTAAACAAAGCAAAAGCCCCTTAATACATAATAATTATAAAATGGAAAGCAGGTACAAGGGTTGTATATATATTTTTTTAAGATTACTTTGTGGGTTTTATTGTGCACACTTTGAACCCAGTTTTCAAATTTCTGATTTGCACTGGAAAATGTAGTTAACTGCATTTTGAAAGTAAACAGGAGTTTTCCGTAGAACTGCTTGGAAGGTTGACAGCCTTTTTTTTATTAGATAGCAAGAAAACTGTACTGGAGGATTGTAAAGGTTTTAGTAATTAGCTTCTTTGGGCAATTAAAAGATGTACTATTGTTTTGGAATCCCTCTTTAAGAGAAAAATTACCTGCCAGAAATGTACAAATCTCTTTTTCTCAGTGGTGTTGAGATGAATTTGAATAAATAAAAGCATTCCTTTAAAAAAACAAAGCCTATACTTGAGTATAATACCTAAAGAGATACTGTCAGCTTTACCCAGCCTTGTCAAAAGCAAGCAGACAATCCTCGAAAGCACTAGGGTAGTCTGTGAAAATTGATTTCACAGCAGTGTATTGCAACAGAGAAAAATTGTCTTCTAACTTCCACATTTCTGATCATAAATAAGGTACTGTTATAATATTGAATCATTCAGGGATGCATATTCCTAAGATACACTTTGAAAAAGGGATCCTAGTGTGCATACTTCATTTCAGTACCTTTTTCTTTCAATTGTCTTATGACAGAATTTGTAGCTTTCTGTCATATTTCACTGTATTTATTCACTTTGTGTATGACACCACATCCCTTATAGCATACAAGACTAAGCATTGGGTGCACATTTGTGTTTCCTTCTGCCTCTTGCTTATAATTCTCTTAAGACGAGTACGATTTTGTCCTCCTCTTTTTTTTTTTTTATCTTATAGATCCATTTCCTGCTTTCAAATCCTGGCAGGAAGACAGTGAGTCTGGAGAAGCTCAGCTTTCCCCGCAGGCTGGGCGAATGACTAACCATCCGTTGGAAGAGGATTGTCACCCAATATTGTCTCATCGTAGTTTGGATTTTGGACAAAGCCAACGTTTCTTGCATGATCCAGAAACATTAGATTCTTCATCCAAAGCACTTTCTTTTGTTAGGTATGTACTTTAATACAATTTGGTAGGATTTGGGGTAGGAGATGGGACTGCCAGTTTGAAAATACTGCAGTTTCAGAGCCTAATGTGTTTTGGTGATATGATCGATTAAAGACTATGGTCAGAAGCAGCTTTCTATGGCCTTTTGGCTGTTCTAAATACCTGGGAGCTGCCTTGTGAGGTCAGACCAGAGGTTCATCTGGGGTGGTGTCGAGTCTCTGAAAGTGGCCGCTGGCAGGTACTGAGGAAAGAGGATAAAAATAGTATGAACCTATGGAAATATTTCCTGGCATTCGGTCAGCGCTGCTGGCACCTACTGTAATGGCGCTTCCTGGGCCGAAGAAGTATTTTTATCTTCTGTTAAGTTCAATCTTGACTGAACTGCTGGCCTCTGGTTTTATGTAAGTTTGAGAGGGGGTTGGTAGCATGAATATCTCTTTTCATGAAGCATTATTTCAGATTTGCTTTGTGTAGTGTGTTACGGGCTCCCAGTAAAGGGAACCAAGCTGCAACCAAAGTGTGCAGTAATAACCTGGGAAGACCATCCATTTGGGCTATGGAAAGCCTTCTCTCAGGAGGGTCTTGGGAAGGGAATTCATCAATTGTTGGAGAGCTTGGGAGATAGCAGTACAGTGAAGACACAGGGTTCTTCATGCAGATTCTTTTTTAACAGCTTGAAAGATCAAGCCTATTTATCCCAGTGTGTGTAAGTTCTGGTTACTAAAGAAGCTGCAAGTTGTTTGTGTGGCATTGGAAATTGTGACCCTCAAACTTGTGAATAACTGTGCGACCCTACAGTCTAAATACTATTGCTGTAAGAAATAGTGTAAGAAAAGTTTTCATGCTCGTTTTAGGAAAGGAATAATGCTATAAAATGAGAAAACATGGAACGGGAAAGACCAGGTTCAGAATTCCTAATTCTCCATACAGTACAGATTTATTGAAGAAAGTGTGGTTGAGGAATACTCTTGAAAGGATACAGATGACTGATCTGCAGAGATATTATGATTGTAATAGCTCTTCTCATCATGTTCAAACTAATAAGGATCTGCACTATTTGAAGTATTTTCTGGTATCTTGAACTACATAGATGTGTTGAGAGATCTTTCAGAAACTAGGCAGAAAAACTAACACACGTTGAAGGCAGAAGATCAAGGCATTTAGATTCAGCAAATAAATAGTTCTCTCTGAAAGCTTGAAAAGAATGAGTTGTAAACTTGAGGGGAAAAATTACTGAAGTTAATCACCTGTTACTCAGAATTAAAAAATACCATTGCTTGCACTGGTTTAATTATTCTAAATGACAGTTTAAAATGTTTTTGATACAGAACACGAAGAGCATCCTTTAGCTCAAAAGATGACAAAAGGGAAGACAAGACTCCATATCAGCTTGTCAAGAAATTACAGAAAAAAATAAAGCAATTTGAGGAACAATTTGAAAAAGAGAAAAACAGTAAGGTAAGTTACCCCTCCTGCTTTTATGCAGGATAAATTATCTCATAGTAAAGCTAAGCAACTTCCAGTAGTTCAGTACTAGGTAACTAACTTGAATAATTTTGTTATATGCTGCTGTCTGCAAAATTAAAAACAGCAGTAGTAGAAAACAAGCCATAATGCCTGAGCCCAAAGAAAGGCAGACAGTGACATTTATGCAGTGAGACAGAGAATGTCAGATGAGATAGAGGAGAAAAAAAAAGCATCTTATTCACTCATTAAAAAAAAAAAAAAAAAAAAAAAAAAGGCTACTTCAGACTTGTTCCGTTTCTGGTGTTGTGTTTCAAATTTATTTTCAGCGATGTTGTCCATTACCCTGGCACAGAGATTTGAGCTGGTGTTAAGAGTGGCATCCTGGGTACTAGTCACCTTCACTGTCCAATTATCAAGTGTTGAATGAAGTCTTTATAAAAAGCTTTAGTGTGTGTTTGACTTTATACAAATGTAATTTCTATTACTTTTCAGCCCTCCTATAGTGATATTGCTGCCAACCCAAAAGTTTTGAAGTGGATGACTGAACTTACCAAGCTGAGAAAGCAAATAAAAGGTAGGGGTTGTTCAAAAAAATTCCACACGACAGGGAAGATCTTCAGTTCCTAGATTCTGACCTGTTCTATTGGAAAAGCACAATAAAATAATTCTTGTGGGTTTGTTTTTAGTTTGCAAGAAGAGAAACTTTGCTTACACAAACTGTTACGTCCTTTATTCACAATTTAACAAAAAAGCTTTCTCGGTTTAACTTTTGAATTGTGATTTTTTTTCTCATTTCAGATTCAAAGCAGAAGAGCTCAGATGGAGAATTCATACCTCAAACACGTCCTCGAAGCAACACACTTCCAAAAAGTTTTGGCTCCTCTCTTGACCAAGAGGATGAAGAAAATGAAGATGAGATGCGGGTTGTGCAGAAGGAGAAAAAGCCCTCCAAGGAAGCTACACTCGAACTCATTTTGAAAAGATTGAAGGAAAAACGAGTTGAAAGATGTTTGCCAGAAGATATAAAAGTAAGCATAAGCTTATGGTTAGGCTGCTACCAGGTGAATAGCAGAAAATAATGGAGCACTGTCAGACACCTCAAATTACTCTGTCAATAAGATGATGTCTCTGTCTAGTAACCGTTTCAGTCTCTGTGAGGAAGTGATCGAATTGAACCACTTATTTCTTGCTCAATATTTGTTTTATTTCTTGCTCAATATTTGTTAAATATTTATGGGTATCTGTTGACATTACTGGGCAGTGAATAGAGGTGGGATATGTGTTATTAACTAAGCTAAATTTGTCTAAGGCATCTGTATAGTTGTTAAGCTGTTGAAGTGGCTTGCGCTTGATTAGATGTGAATTGTTCTTCTGACAGAAAATGACAAAGGACCATTTGGTAGAAGAGAAAACATCTCTCCAGAAGAGTCTCCTGTATTATGAAAGTCAGCATGGACGCCCGGTAATGCCTGGTTTACTTCATCCAATTAAGTTAATGCACATGCAGACAACAGTAGCTTTCTTGCAGGAGTAGCAATAGTGCTTAACATTGCTCTTCTGAAGGCACAAAGTTATATATCACTTTCCGTGTTACTTTTAGACAAGAGTTATTGCTTTGAGCTCTAAAAATTAGAGTTTTATATAAAGATTATGTAGGCTTTTTTCCCCCATAGATTGGTAGAATATTGTGGGTTGCAATGTGATTTCTGTAGTTTGGTCCATAGTTCCCTGTGAAGCAAAGGGAAGTTGCAAAAACAAGCTCTTGATCCTGGGAAATGCCCTGAAAAGCGTATTCAGTATTTGAAAACCAAAGACTCTATTTCAAGTATGAGCTTGAGATATATGAAAGTTAGAATAAGTGAGTAAGAGTCTCTGAAATTTTGGATTTTAATTTGGTAAGTGGTCAGGTTCACTAGTCCAATCCAAGCATCTTTATTCTCTATCAACGTTGTGGGTTTGACGCATTAACTAGACTGTCAGCTCTGCCACGTCAGTCTGCCCAAGGCGTCAGCGCTAAAAGCAGAGGAAGGCAGAGTAATGATCCTGGGGCTCTGCAGCCTCCCTGGGGAGGAAATCCCAGGAATTCTTCAGGCTAGCCTTCAAGATTGATCACACACAGTGATTAAGAATTGAGAGCAAAATCAGATCTTCCTCTGCAGTTTCATCTTTGTCTCTTTTTTTTTTTTTTTTTTTTTTTTTAATTCTCCCTCCCTTCTTCCCCTTCTGTTCCTATAATTTCTATAGAATCATCATTTGTTGGTCACTCAGACTTCTCCCCTTCTTCTTTATCCCTTTTCTCTTTTTTTTTTTTTTTTTTTTAATCCTTCCTTCTTTCTTTCTTTTCTGTGGCTTTTTAAAGATAGAGTATTTTCTTCTAGTGGAGCTGTCCACGTTGTTAGGAATTTTTCTAGACTTTATCTGAAAAACACAGAATCAAAGCGAGAAAGCAGGGGAAGAAGCACCCGTCCCTTTTATCTGGTGGGGAAAAATAATATTGTACACACTATTTAAATTAGTCTTATGTTCCTAATTGGAATGTACTGGAGGCCTGGCATGAGAAGCAATGCACTCTGTGTTTGCTGGTATATTACTGAGCGACTGGTGTAATTAATTCTGTGGTTTCTCTGCCTTCAGGTAACTAGAGAAGAAAGACATATTGTGAAGCCACTATATGACAGATACAGGCTTGTAAAACAAATGTTAACTAGAGCAAGCATTACTCCTATCCTTGTGAGTAAAACAAGTGTCACCTCTCCCTCACGCTCCCTCTCCCCCCCTTTTTTTTTTTCCCTTTCCAATTTTGAAGTGCTAGAAAGATTTTAGAGGAGCTTAGTACAACTGCTCTTTAAAACATATGTATATTTTGGAAGATGCAGGATGTTGTCATTGTACTTGAGGTGTTTGATTTGACTGCTGAGAGCAGAGCAGTTCAAAGATCTTTTCCACCCTGATGGCTCTTAAGCAGTAGATGGCTCCTGATGGAAGTAAATCAAGTTCTGACTTTAATTGGCTCAGACTTTCCCGAGTCTCCCCGTGCTGGGTATCGTCCCGTGGGACAGACTGTACTCTGAGTCCTCCCGAGAATAGTAACACCAGTTGCAATAAAACCTCTGCCCCTCTCCTGTAGTGCGGGATACTGTCACGAGAGGCAGGAGTGAAAGGACTGTCCAAGCAGCATTTCATTCCTTCATGTTTCACCAGCATGAGATACGTTATTGATATCGGCAGCATCTGTACAACATCTGTGCCTTTTTTACTACTACATTTCCTTCTAACTTGAAGTGCTTCCCCCCTCCTAGTCTCATATTAAAAGTGTTTATGAGCAATATGTTATGTGAGAGTTGAGGAAGAGAAAAGGGTTTCAGTATTATGGAGGTAACCTTGTTTACAGTGACCTGTAAAAAGTTGTGGAGTGACAGACTGGCTGTTTTTCACAGACTGTAATCAAAAGCTTGCGTGCTGTCTTGGACTTGCAACACGACACAGTTTTGATATTAGTTTTTTGACCATTTTAGAAGGATGAGGTTGCATAGCTGATGTCAGATAGTCCTCAACCAGATTTACGTATCTGTTTAGTGGTTTACTCAGCAGCATTTTAATCTGCTGTCACATTTTACTCTGTTTTGAGCAATCCTTTCTCAGCTGAAGTACTTTGAGATAAGAGGCCTATTCAATATCATTCCTTTCTTGTACATGTTACAGAGAAGGGAAAAAAAATAAAACGTCCTTGTACTTTATTCTTCCAGAGAATTCCCTTAATTTTCTAAATTATAGGGCAACTTTTAGATGTTCAATATAGGGGGCTTTTTAAAATCTTTTCAGGCTTCATTAAGGTTGCTTTATTGCCACCTCAATTATAGCAGGTATAAGTCTTTATGTTGCCTTATTACAGTTCATAAAGAGATAGTTTCTGCTAGGTATGTCTGGAGCAGATGAGCACGGGGCATGCTTTGATTTTCTTCCTTCTGTTTCCTCCAGTCACCAGCTATTTTTTTTTCTTTTGACTTTTTACCCAGATATTTCCACAGTTTTAAAGGAATGGAATCATTTGTTTCCATCAGTTTAAAGATTCTTTGTCATTGTTCAATTTGTGTCCTGTAAGGATATTTGCAGTCTCTTACTGTCCGTCTGTATGAAGAATTACTTGCTGAATGCAATGGCTTGAACAAAGTTGGTTTTACCCCATACAGCATCTATTGTCTAATTGCATGTAATGAAATAAACTTAAATATTTCAGGGGTCGCCATCAACAAAGAGGCGGGGACAGATGTTACAGCCCATTATTGAAGGTGAAACTGCACATTTTTTTGAAGAAATTAAGGTATGTATAGTGAATTAAAAATACATGTATGTGTGTTTCACAGCAGATGCAATGAGGAACGGAAATATTTCATATTTGTTTTGAATTTCGGCTTTGTCTGTTTAGGAAGAAGAGGAGGAAAGTGATGGTTTGTCTGCAGACCTGAATGATATCCTAAAAACTGCTACCCAAACACAGCCTGTTTTAAGCCCAGTTGAAAACTCAGAGTCTGATGTTGAAGATGGTCAAGAGAAACTGACCCGGGACCTTAGGCTGTCAAGCACTCGAGCTGCTTCGATGTACGTATAAATAAGAGATGACTAATGCTATTACAGCTGTTGCACTGATTGCACTTACAGTCATGACATGAAATATGAAATTGAGGCAGAGGAGAATCGACAAGTTCAGCACTTATCAGGAGCTGTTTGGTTGGACCGAGCGTTCTTTCCTCTGACGTGTCTGACGAAGATCTTTCCGTATTCAGCAAATTGTTGAGTCTACATTTTCCTCAACCTATTTTAGCTGTGTAGGCAGCAGAAAATGTGCACCCTTTTATTAACTACTAGTTGTCTTCAGTATTTCATCATCAAACAGAAACTGTGCTCTTTGTGGATGAGATGAATTTAGACTTAGTTCACTGCTAGTTCAGTTGTTTCGAAGTGTGCTTTGAAGAATTTAAACTTCGTTATGTGGCCAACAGTATTCTTTAACTTCAATTTTTAGGCCAGAATTGCTGGAGCAACTGTGGAAAGCCAGAGCTGAAAAAAAGAAGCTACGCAAGACTTTACGAGAATTTGAAGAGGAGTTTTATCAACAGAACGGCAGGTTTGTTCAGCAGAAAGATAGATTGTTTGTTTTCATTTGTTTAGTTATTTTAGACATCTTGTTGTGTTTGACTTTCTGCAATATGTAGGATCTTTTTGAAACTCAGGTGTGCTTCTTTTTACAGGAACATACAGAAAGAAGACCGAGTTCCAATGCTTGATGAGTACAGGGAGTACAAGAAAATTAAAGCCAAACTTAGGCTGCTAGAAGTCCTTATCAGCAAACAAGACTCTTCAAAATCAATATAAATTATGTTCCTCCAAAACATTGAATAACATAATATTTCCTTATGCTACCATTGTACTTATTGGGTACTTGTGTTCATTTGTCATGCACTATTGAAAGAATCCAGTTTGTGCACTTTATTGTGGTGCCACTATAACCAGTTTGAAGGGTAAGTAGGTCCTGTCTAGAGTGAGAATAAGATTTCTAAGTTTGAGACTGCTCTATCCAACTTGAGCAAACACAGTTTCCATCAAAATTTTGTATTACGTATGCATCTTGTTCCCAAAAGACTATAGCATTTTGTTCCTTAGCGTTCGAGAGCTTTGAGACTTTTGGTATTACCAACCTTTTGTGTTATTGAAGAAATTACCCATATCATAGTCCTATACTGAACTATTCTTGTTGCTTGTTTTTTATTATGGGGAAAAAGGTCAGCAAATTAAATACATAGCTCTTTTTCTTGGGACACTTAACTGGACTGAAATTCCTTTCAAAGGACTGTTGTGAAACAACTTTAATTTTTGGTATTCTAAATTGCATCTATCACACAGTAATAATTAACATCTGTGGATTTTGCTACATAGTGGTCACGTATCCTCCTTGATAAAGGTGACAGTGGACGAACCAGAAAGTGACCTTGCTTAGTGTCTTTTAAAACTTGGAAAACTCGAAAGTTATATCACATGCTGCCTACAGGACTTATGTTACTGTTGCTCGTTATACCATTTTACCAGTTATTCTTTATCAGCTGGTGGTGACACAGTGTTTTGCCTGAATTGGATACTGCATCTCCACTTTGAGAAGACTTGAGGAACATAATGAACATTTCGGTGTATGGGATATGTGACCGGTGCTCAGACTTGCACAGCTCCAGCAGAAAAGTCCTGGCGTGGGTCAGTTAAAATTACACTGTACGTGAAACGAGCATGGTACCAAGGGCTAAAATCAGTGTAGCTGATGTGCACCATAAGGTGAACTGTGTCAGTTGTGAGGGAGGGAATCACTGCTGTTTATCATGATTTTGTTACACGGTTGGAGAATAAAACTAAGTGATCTAACCTTTATGATGTAAGCAAAACAGTTTATGGGCCTTGCATGATTTAGCTTCAAAGCTGAAACTAAATAATGTTTTGATGATCACATCTGCTGTGCTGAACGATGATTTCGCTAGCTTTGTGCGCTACAACAGCCATCAGCAGCTGTTTCTGATCTGGCAAAATCTAAGTGTTAATTTTAACTGGTGCTTTCTCCAATTTTTTTCTTCAATATATCAGTTTGATTGTGGTCATGTTTTGCATGCACCTACTCTCACTGCATGTTTTTATGACTGGCTAATGTCAGCACAGCTTTTATTCACACTGCTTTATGAAAGACCAAAAATGAACTTTCTCACGAAGTAAGACGTGGCTAGCATGTAACCTCATAGGCTTGCTGTTCTGTCATGAAGCATATGAAATAGGTTGATAGTAGAATTTCTAGTGCTCAGATTTCATCTGTGTACTATAGAATACTCCTTGTTTTGTTTTACTCTGCTTGTGGGCATGTTTTTTTTTTTTTTTAAATCCGAAAAAAAAAAAGCACTAAAACTATTGAGCACTGGTGGTATGCCTTTTTATTTTTTCCTTTTTTTTAAACAGCAAAATGATTTGGGACCTTAATTATGAGGTTAAACTAGTCTTGAGACCATTTATCACTTTTATTCAGTTCCATTGTGCAATGTACACCTCAGTTAACTTTTCTATTGGTCTGCAGACACGGGTGTATCCGAACATTGAACCTAATGCGTACTGTATAGTGTTGTACATGAATGTTTGTGTTTTATATACCACATGCAAAATGTCAATATGCACTATTTAAATGTTTTAAATAATATATTCCTCCTTTATAATGCTTAAATCTATATGATTCCAATATTTTTATAAGTGCGTGAGTGATCAGACTGGTTCCAATTCAGAATTAACAGCTGCTTTGTGTTTGTTATGCGGTGTTTGGCTGTTTATTCAGTATCGTAGATAAGCATGGCAACAGTTACGCTACGAGTGTGTTTTGTGCCATCCTTGTTGAGCAATAAATAAATGGTAGAACTAGGCATTTTGTGATATAACAGTTTTACTTTGGTAAAAGCAAAACCTATATATCTATATGGATATATAGATATGGAATATATATAACTAAGCCAGATATAATTGCATTGCTATGTCTGGTGCTCATTGTATAGACTTTTATAATAAAAGTACCTTAACCTTTATTGTCATATTTGTGTTTCTCATGGTGCTTTTTCCTCCAGTTCCGTCTCTTCAAGGCGCTGGCTGCGCCCGTCGCTGCCGGGCCGCGCGCGTCGCTCCGTGGGCTCTGCGGCTGCAGCCGCTCCCGCTGCCCTGCTCAGCGAGCGCCTCCCGCGCCGCTGCTCCGCCGGGGACGTCCCGGAGCCTCCGTGGGACGATCCAGGAGCTGCCGAGGGGCGCCCGGCCCCGCTCCAGCCGGGGCGGCCTGTGGAGGAGATGGGGCAGGGAGGCCGCTCCGTCGTCGCAGCCCTAATCCGCTGCCCGCGGCTGCGACGGCCTTGGCTGCTGGGCAGTATTTCACTGCGTCTCTGTGCCCGTAGCAATCTCTTAGTCAATGGCACGTGGAGCAGTTCATGGCCAGGGAACACTGCCACTGCCCATGATCTTGGAAACACAGGAGGATGCTTTTCGTTTGGACCAAACTTTTTTTTTTTTTCATTGTATACTGGCATAAGATCATATGAATGATTTAGTTCTTTACAGCAGCTGCTCTGCTGTATTTTGTGTGACTGCTTCTTCAGCGTGAGGCCTGGCAGAGGACAGGAATTGCTGAAGATGGAGGGGCTGCTTGAGAGCGCATGACCGCAGGTAAGGGGGAGGGATAGAGGGAATCAAAACGAAGCAATGGAGGAACAGCAGGGAGAGGAGAGCGAGGAGGCAGCCGTTAGTGCGTCCTTTAGGCTTGGGACAGAATAACCTGCCCTCTGATCAGCCAAACTTGTGTAAATGGCAAGACTGAATGTTGGTCCCTAGTATGTGCAAGCTCAGATACTGGGACTTTCTCTCCAGATGGGGAAGAAACAAACATGTTACAAGACTTGAGGAATGACCGAGGTCTTGTACACATCTGTTCTCCACTCCTCTTTCTTTATGGTTATTTACACACGAAACTTGCTGCAGTCGTGTTAATGGAGCAGACAGAGCTTTCGAGCAGAGGGCTGGTGGGAGCTGTTTAATCCATGTGTTTTAAAACTGAAGAAAGACTTCAATGAAAGGAAAGGGCCCAGTGCTGAAGGTGGATAATCAAAATGGATGGGAAAGGGTTGCGGGGAGTGAGGCAAAAATTCATGGAGGTTCCCTGTCCAAGACTGAGATAGCACCAAGCTACAGCAGTCCAGGTTCTACCTCTCTGAAGAGACTTTCTTGGGCTGCTTTGGTGCACAGGGCTAGAGTCTTGCCAGGGAAGTGAGGCCCAAGCACTGACGGAGGCCTAAGCACCGATGCTTTGGGGCTGGGGGTTGTCACACGCTGAGACGGCAGCAGCAGAACTGCGGGTGCAGCCCGTGGGCGACGGCCCCTCGTTTCCTCAGGGTGCATTCGCACAGCGTTTGGACATGGGGTTTATTCCTCCTGTATCTCGGCTGCAGCAAACAGCAGTTTTTAATGGCCACATGTGGGCAGATTTAACACTTAATTTATCTTCTGTTGTTTCCAGGGATAAATGTGGCAGTGGGGAACCCTGTGTGCTGTGCGAGGGCCGCTGTTCCAGCAAGACAGCTGCCCTACAAAGTAAAGAGCATCCTTCTCATCAGCCTGATGTGTTTGGCAAGGGGATTTATTCTTTAAACCTGTACAATGTATTGCCCTGTGGGCAAGCGGTTGCTGCATGACCCGTACGGGGCTGGCAGGGATGGAAATGTGGTCTGGGAAGTGGCAGAGCAAAGTGGCGGGTGCTGCTGGGCCCAGGAAGGTCCAGGGTTGCCAGGGGAGCAGAAATGCAACGAGGAATAATTCTCAGAATTAGTGTTGGTGCAGGGGTGAAGCAAATGCCCTCTAGTGGTTCCAGTTATTAAGGCCTGGATGAAAAAAAAAAAAAAAAATCCTGGAAGAAGGGCTGGATTTTTCCTGGAGAGGTGTGAGAACAAAGAGCAGAACAAGAGGTGTTGAAAAATACCTGGCAGCAGATGTACTTGCAGGAGAGGAGAAAAAAAAAAACACCTCAGTCTGGAGAGGTCTGGGCTAATGAACCACGTTTTGAGCTCTGATTAGTGCTTGGGGTTTGCACTGAAATAGATTTGGGCTGGAGATGGAGAGGAGGGAAGGGAGCAGGCCCAGGAGCTGCCCCTGCCCTGCTCTCCTGGCGCCAGGAGCAGCAGTGTCGGTGCTCCCCAAAGGAGCCCCAAGGAGCAAACGGCATCGAGGCCTGGGGTGAGATTCCTGCCCAGAACTCTGGCAAAGGCGGTGAGTTTTTGTCAGAGCTGAAAAACCCCCAGAAACCCGCACAGAAAAGGTTGTGAGGGATCAGAGATTGCTTTTATTGAGGTTCCTGCTGCTTTTGTGCAGAATTGGGAAAGATGGGGGAGAACTGCTTTTTCTTGACTTGGATTTCAATTGCATGAAGGATATGGACACCTCTGTCAGCAGACGAGCTCATCCCTTTTACCTTGTGACCTTGTTGGAAGTGACCTTCAGCGGTTACCTTTTTTCATAATTCTATGGAGTTTTTTGTTAACGCCATCTAATTCCTTCTCCAACTCAGCAGTGTACCTGAAAAGCCTAGGGCACAAAAATACAGCAACAAATCCTTGAGACAGGGCAGTAGGAGGATGTAAACTGCTACTTGTTAGCCTTCCTGTTTGCTCATGAGAACTGTGACAGCTCCCAGGGGTCTGGTCCTGAACTACCCCTTCACAAGCACAAGGGTTTTTCAGTCTCTCTGCCCCAATGGGACAAGGGGTCGTTCTGCAAGAGTGGAAATATTCTCAAATTCCAGCCCTGCCCTTGCTTTTTGGCTAATCTCCTTGTGAGCTGCTTTACTAAACATCTTTTCTGCTTCCACCTTCTCTCTCAGTGCAGTCACTGTCAGACAGTACAAAAGCACTTAAAAAGCTCAAAATTACTGATTTTAACTCCTGCCTTTTCATCTCTGGAGTCTCAGGCTGTCTCTCACTGTGGGTAAGGCAGTGTCTGCAGCCCCCGGGGCTGGGGAGGGGGTGCAAGAACAAGAACTTACTCCTGAAAGTCCTCGGGGGAGACGGAGCCCTGAGAGGAGACGGAGCTGAGGTCCTCCCTCGACGGAGGCTTCCGGCGAAAGTTCTCCTTCCATCTGTGTAGCTGTGCTGGCTTCGGGTAGCCCTGTGCAACACCAGAGGGATCACGGAACAAAAACAACAACAACAAAATGCACAGAAAAGGCCAGTGTGGCTTATTTGGGCACCTGCTACACTTTCATGGAGAAAGACATGGGGAAAAAAAACACTTTTTAATAGATGTTTTAGAGGTATTTGCAGTGGGTTAGCTTGGCTTATGGGGCTACTAAGCAGCTTCTCGTTTACTTAGAAGTTTTTTTTCTCTCTGCTGCAAACAGGACTCATGACCCAAAAGGATGCTTTAAAGCAATTCTTATTTTCCATTTTAGTTTAGCATTAAGGCTAATGTCTAACTCACAACTTGATATCACTGTTAAAGCACGCTGACCCCAACCTGCTGCCAGCTCTGCTTTCACAGTGCATGAGCTCATCTGAACAGAGCCTGGGCACCCTTTCATTTGAACTTTGGGGCATCGTTAGTGATTATTTTTAGGTCTAGTTTGAATGCTATTCTGTGTTGTTAAAAATAGCATTCCATGGTGAAATAGCTTTTGTAATAAGGGTAGGTACAACTGAGCCTCCTTTTGTATTTCTCAACTTTAGAAGTGCAGCCAGCAGCTTCTAGGAAGAGGGAAGGATGAATCCCACCTTTTCGTCCGCAGTGCTCTCCTTGGAAAGCCTGTGCATTTCTCTTCTCGCAGTGGTTGTGGATTCAGTGCTTGCCACGGACACAGACAGAAGCCCTGTGAGAACTGGTGCGTGCCCAGTGCACGGAGCAGCCGCCGGCTCGGGAGCCTGGACGGGATCCTACCTCCTCGCGCTCCCCAGGCTCGCTTCTTCCACCCTCATGTCCGTCTCCATCCTCTTCAGCTTGAGCTTGACCAGGGCCTGGCACAGGGCAAGCAGAGCGGGTTAAGCGAGCTGGGTGCTTCACCAGGCAGGTTTCCACACTTGGAGGTGAAGAGCCCGCTGGCAGCGTCATGTTTTGGCAATCGAGCACAATTCCCCCAAATGTCACAAAATCCTTGCAAGTAATATCTGAGCAATTCCAGTAAGGATATTTTTTTTCTTTTTTGATGTTTATTCTTGCAGAAGTTCAGTAAGGAGCTGAGCTTGGGTAGGGGAACCTAAGGTGTTTTTGGGCCTAAGCTGGTGGTTCTGCTGTTGAACCAAGTCTTTAACTGTTGCTAGCCAGGGACTCCCACCACCTTCCCTCATAAGAGCTGTTGGTTTAACTCGTCCGTGTGATGCATGTGAACCTATGGAGAACCTGGAAGCAGATTAAGGTGCCAGCCCTGCTCTCTGGGGCTGCCAAGGCAGACAGACCCCCCACAAGTGCAGTCTGAACATACAGGTGTCTCAGATCTCCCAGGTGATGCTGTGTGCCACAGCCTGAGCTTGGCATGAGCCTTTGGCAGGAAAGGAGGAGGGTGGTTGTAATTTCAAGCAGAAGTGAGAAGTCAGGGAAAGTTTTATTCCCTCATTGTGTCCCTTCCTGGCACACAAAAATGGCCTTAACTCATTGGGATGTTAAGGAGAGGCAGTTCTACTGTCGGGTCTTCCCAGATTTTCTTAGATGCCTATTTTCTGAATTCTATAAGCCTTTAGCTTAAGAGACCAGGCTGAAAAATCTGGACTAAAGACAGAATGAAAATTAAGCTATGCGGGTAATAAAGCTCCCAAAACCGTATAACTCCCACCGTCTCTGTCCTCCTCTCACTGCCTCTCCAGCCGAGCTTTGCCCTTGGTCTGCATTTAAAAATCTGCATCAGCTCGAGCAGGGGGTGATCCCCATTCCCTGCCCCTCTCTTCTCCTAGCCGCACCAGTGCAAGCAGCCTCTTACCCTTTTGATAGGACTGTGTGTAACACTGGATCCAAAAAATCAAACGCTGGGTGTTCTTAACTGGTTATGGCCCTAGTTAATTTAAGGCCCTTTGCTAGGGATATAGCAATAGACTTCCTGCTGTGTTGGATGAAAGGAGGTGGTGACAGAAGCATGTGCTTACCTGGCTAAGGAAGTCACTGATGGCAAATTCTTGACTTGGTATCGCTGCAAAATCTGCCTTGACTTCTGAATAGGTGTCATTTATAATAGCCAGAAACATGTTCTGCACAGGAAGGATGCAGTTATATCAATGCAATTTGCAGAGAAAATATGTGGGAGCTATGATTATTTTGGGGCTTTTGGGAGAAAGGGAGAGCTGAGGACTGGATTAACACGGTGCTATGCTGGGACTGGGACTCCCTTGGATACAGCCTTGCCTTAATGCTGCTGGGTAACGTCTGGGCTGGGTCAACTTGTGCCCAAGAGCCCAGACCATCCCTGCCTGCCCGGGACAGTGGGTGTTAGGGGCAAAGGGTTTTTCTCAGGGGGGAAATGCTTCCTTGGGGCACTGCACAGCAGAAGGCCCCAGACATCTCTGCTGCTTATGGGATGTTGAGATGCCACCTACCAGCAACACGAAGAACACAGAGAACACAAATGTGATGAAGTAAATGGGCCCGAGGATGCTGTTTGCTTCTTCTATAGTTGCAAAGTTGAAATCTCCCAGCACAATGCGGAACTGCGTGAAGCTGGGAGTAAAAAGGCAAGAATTATGTGATTTTTAGCTTCTCTTACACAGCAGATTTTTAAGCATTACAAAACAAGGAAACAGACTGAATGTAACTGGAAGAGGCTGATTCGCTGTTACCTGAGTCCCTGAGATCACAAGCAGAACGTGGTCAGTGGGGAGTTCATGATACATATGAGAATTTGAAAGTGCAGAAGACTTTTAAAATGTCTTACAGAATGGAAGATGCTTTCATTGTGGATAAACCCCTTGGTTCTTAATTTAAAAAAAATGATTTCCCTTTTGTTCGAGCTCCAGGATCCCACATCATCTGCCATTACAGAAGGTAATGGCATAGGTTCCTATGTTGGGGATTTTATACTCAGGTAAGATAAATGTGCATTTCTTCATTCCTTTGCATTGCAGCCACTCAGATCTATGTCACATCCACGTAGATCCAAAATGAAAGGTAATTTTATGCTTAAGAGTGCATTAATTTTACATTAGAAAGCTGCTGCCAGTCTGATAAATTAAAGAAATATCTCTACCTTTTGGACATGCTGTATTGAGCTCTAGACTGTTGGAACAGACAGAATGGACAGACCCCAGGCAAATAACTGCAAAACTCCTTTCATAGATTGGCTCCTGCCATAGGGAGCATGACCCAAAGAGAAGGTGCAGGGAGCAAAGCAGTGCCAAGATGATGCTAAACGTGGACTCAAGTCCATTCCTCGCAGTGACTCCCTAGCAGCTTTTCTGTGAAACGGTCACAGCTCAGACCAGAGCGTGCACCAAGGGTGACAGGTAGAGCTACTCCAAGGTGCAGGGATCAGCAAACCCAACTCCAAGTGCCAGCTGGAACTGAGCTGATGCTGTTGCTACAGCGAGTATCTGGAAAAAAAAAATGGGGAGAAAAGCAATGTGGCTACATGGGATTTGGGAGGTCTCAGTTGTGCAGCTGGATGTTTCCTAGAACAGCTCAGATTCCAGCTGGGTCTCGAGCACTTCCCCCTGCTGTAGGTGAGCAGGGAGCTGCAGTGCACACCCAGCAGTGGATCTGCTGGGTGGTTCCAAGCTCCTGCATTCAAAAAGGCAACACAGACTTGTACTTTTAAAGTTCTCCTTAGGTGAGACTCTTTTGGACTTGCAGGGACTGGGGTCTTTGTAGCAAAAGGTTTAGAAAGGTGCATACATGCAGTTTTGAAATGTAGAAAACTCATCAACTTGCGACCCGAAGACCAGATAGCCTAACTGTGCATATGCAAAAAAGATGATAAAGAACATGATGGCAAATCCAATGATGTCCTTGGCACAGCGGGATAAAGTGGAGGACAGCTGAGTCATCGTTTTGTTAAAGCTGACGTATTTAAATATCTGGAAAAAAAAAGAAAAAAGAAAAAGATGCTACTGAAAGATCAAAATATACAATATTTTAGCAGAATTTCTGGAATGTCATCTGTAACTGTAATTTGCAGGTTAAAGCTTATCTGGAAATGAGTTGTGTGCCAGATATTAGTGGCATGAATCTGTAAGGAGCCCTGAGCTTGGGTGTGTTTCTGGAGAAGAGGTTCTGCAGGGTGAATAATTCAATTGCTGAAGCTAATTGTGTGTGAGCAGGTCCTTCCTGGTGCTGGGATGTGTAATCTGCTCTGGCAGATGTGGCCCTCCGGTCAAGGAGACGTGTGTGACACACCAGCCCCTGCATCCGAGGATTCCCTGGAGGGCTGAGTTGGTAAAGAGCTGTCTCCCTTGATTTGAATCTAAACCAAGTCCTGGACAAAATTACGCTATCCTTGTTCAATGATAGATGTTAATTAGCAACATGGTTGTGCTACTACATTAATACTAGTAGATTAGAAGTAGTGGCACATGCGGGAACGTGTGGAATGGTTTGGGCCCTGAGCATTCCATTAGGAACAAGAGCAGCTTTTTATCTCGGAGAAGCTGCCTGATCTGCCCTGAGAGCAGCAAATCCATTTGCAAGTGAGAATGAAATTAAGGGCGGTTTCTGAACCATTTCTGAATCAAGTTCAGACGCATTTTACCTTCCTCAGCAGTTGAAAACTAGCTCGTGTTTTCATAGCTCTGAGCTATGAAAGCTATGAATGTCAGGCTCTGAGGGGGATAACAGTGCATCTAAGGATAAAACCTCAGTTTTTACTGTGATTCTCAAGTACAATAAAAGGGAACCAGAATCTGTACCTTTATCCAAGCAAAGAAGACATTGACAGCAATCATGTTGTTGTAATGGACTTGCCAGGATGCAAGGAAGTAAAAGTCTGGATACACAGACGAGTTGGACAGCAGCTCCTCCATTAACAGGGACACTTCTACAGTGCGGTAGATGTTGAAAGCAATGGCAAGGACTGATATCTGGAGAAAAGCAAAAGCCAGTGAAACTGAAGTTCAGTTACCTCCCTCTTTGCAGATTTGCCTTAAAGGAAAGACTTTACTGATTTCAAGAAGCCCTTGATCAGGTTTGAAGAACCAGATCTTATTACGTTTGGTCATAAACTTTTAATAGGATACTTAATAGGACTGAATTATTTGTAATTGCCCAATGCTAACGTTGGATAATAGCACAAACACTACATACATTCTAATTTTACTAAGGTAACCCTGTTCTGTGCTTGTGCCTCCCAGCTCTGCAGAGATTGCAGCTGAAACGCAAAAGGATGGGAAGGACATGGAGCCCCACGGCAAGCGGACAGCAAGGCAGGAAAAGTGTTCAGGTTTGGTGTACCCCTGTGGGTCATATGGCCTCTTAATGCACTATGGTACCAGGAAAAGTTCTGTAGTACACTAAACTCTAACCAGGAAAAAGATTTGGGCTGTCCTGCATCGTTGGCTGGCTATCCAGTACTACCCTAAGTTTGCAAGCACAGGGGTAAGAGTTGATGTGCAGCTCACCACCACCAATAGTATGTTCAGCCAGTTCCAAGCACTTCTGAAATACTCTGCTTTAAGTGTCGCTATTTTTATGATTTCATGGATTATGAATGCAATGACAAACAAGCAAAAGGTGACTTCGCAAGAGGCCAGAAAGTAATCGTAATACGTGACGTATCTGAGGAGCTTCACGGAGTAGATCTGTGAAGAGGTGAGAGCACCCCCTGTTGCAGGGAACTCTACCACCAACCTGGAAAAAAATGGGAGACGGGTGTTGGTCACCATTGCTCTAAATCATCCCAGCCTAATATTCTAATATGAGTTATTGCTATGTTAATAAGTGCTAACTGTGACTCCAGCTAGACCCATATTTCTGCAAAATGGGCAACTTGAGAACTCCTGCGCCTCGAAGATCTTAGAAGATCTTAGGACTCAAGAGAGTACTAGTAGTAGAGAAAACTGAGAGAAAAACAAGCCGCTTTCTAGATAACCCAGTGATTGTGTTTGCTTGAAATCTTTAAAGGAATGGTGTTTCAGAAAGGAGCAGGTATTCCCTGCCATAGCCCGAGTTTGAGATTCTTGTCTTTTCCCTCCACTGCCAGAGGTGAACAGCCTTTCCTTGTGTCCTTAAGGAAGCCCCATGCCTCAGTAAATGGTATTTCATGTGTAATAAGGTAAGTACTCACCTGATTATGCAGAAAAGGTTTATGTTAGCGTTATACATAGAGAAGTCAATAAACACAACCCTGGTTCCTCTGGTGAGCCAGCTGTTCTGCCTGAGGGACACCAGCTTCTCCGCGCTCTCCTGCTTGGACTTAGGTAAAGTGAATATGAATCCTCCGTTGCTGTACAAGCCCACGTATCCCCAGTACCATGGGGATAAAGAGGAGACAGAGAGGTATTTCCACCTATTGGAAATGGGAAACAAAGTCACCTGTCTTGAGGAAACTGGACTGAAGTAAGCTGTAATTTCTATTGTATAATTTTTCCTGTTAGTTCTTGTGTTCTACTGCATTTACAACCAACTTTTTAAGACAAACCTTTAAACAATTCTTTCTTCTACATCAAGTATGCACGAGACATATGGCCTTAAAATATTCCCATTTATTTTACTTGGCTATTGACTACAATATCACAAAACAGCAATTGCTTATGAATCTCGACTTTGCCCAAATTGGACTAGATGGTTTATTACCTTAAAACCTTTATAGGTAAATATAACATCTCTGGTTTGCACAGTTCACTATGAATGTGGAATGTTCACATGCTCTTTCTAGCTATATCAATGCTGAATGAAATGTGTGAAGCAGTCCATTTGGATCTGTTTCTAGGGCATTTTAGCATGAAACAATTTATAAACATGTGATGTAAATTCAGGCCTCTTATAATTGAATATTTCTCCAGAGATGTTAGTGGAGAGAGATCCATTAACATGTGCTTTCACCGAACTGGGCTTGCTGTTTCCAGTTCTTCCTGTTCCTCCTCTGTAAATTTTCCATGCCAAATTCCTGTCTATAATGTTGGCCAAATCCATGGTTTGTCTCAACATAAACAAGTGAAAATCTCAGCTTATTGCATACACAGTTCTTAACTCACTCAAGAATAGGAGCATTAAGGATTTATTTAGGTGGTATCAGTGGAGCTTTCAAAGCCATTTCTGCATTTCATGTCTGGTTCCATTTGAAAGCATTCTAATTTTGAGAATCTCTTATGCATGTGTAACCAAAAGAAACAACAAGAAAATCTGAAGTAGGATACTTACTCAGATCCGTTCTTTAGACCAAAAGCTGCCCTGTCTTCAGCTCGATAGCGATATTCACTGTAACAGTCTTTTAAAAGGGTCCGGAAATATGGGTAGATGGAACAGGTACCGTTACGCACTTTTAGCTGTCGAATTTGGGCTACTCCCAGCAGCAAATTCTCATAGTAAATGTGGCTGCTGGTTTTCTGCGTGGTTAATGTCACGTTGTTGTACCATTTGTCCCAGTAGAGTCCATCCAAGAGGGGACCTTCTGCAAACTGTATAAGCCAGAGAGGTTAAGATTCAAGGATGAAAATATTGCTCTTATCCAGCTCCTTCACATGCAAGTCTCTGCAGGATTTTCAGGTCACCTATGGCTGGAGAGTCTTAGGCTAGGACACAAGGACTGACCACTGATACACTGTCTTATTTAAAAGGTATATTTGCTTTTTTTTTTTTTTTTTTTTTTTTTTTTTTTTTTATGAGTCAGTTCTGTTCCATATGCAGTTCTACCAGAGACTTGCAATGGAACTGTTCAGCAGATACCTGGACTTTCTTTGAAAACGCATCTGTCTTTGCATTTAAACGTATTTGTTTAAAATTCTAAGCAGTTGATGTTCTTCTGACACAACCTGTTCTTTAGCATACTCTCTGAAGACCTGTTTTGAGATACATATTTCTGATTGCATTTTGGTCATCTGAATCTGAAGTAAGATATATTTGTTTCTGAAGGAAGAGAAAATTTTCCTCCTTCCTCAGTGTTCCTTAGATGCAGACATAGATCTAGCAGTTTCCTAGAGCATTACACTTGGGGATAATGTTACATAAAACAGCATGCCCCTGTGGTTTGGCACCACCTGATCGTGTATTACAATCGCTTCTAGTACATGAGGATGTATATCGTATACCGAGGACTCGCTATTTTATAGACTAGCAATAGTCCACAGGACAGACATAATGATAAGAGGGAATACGGATCCTCCAAATGAGTTGTTAGGACCAGGCATTTCCCTTTTTAAGAAAAACTGTGAGGAAAAAAATTATTTTCCCATGTCAGCTGGGCAATACCAGTCATTCTGAGGACTCCTTCATCTATTAGTAAAAATAGAGGTATCTAGTTTGCAACCATCATGGAAGTGTGATTATAAAGCTAATAGCAAACCAGATAAACCAAGGTAGTAGGTTCTCCTAGCATCACACAGCTTATAAAAATCGGCATTTTTTAACAACCAAAAATGAAAAGAACTGAATGAAAGGGCCCAATTTTTCTGCTTTGTTAAAGTCTAACAGAGTGAATATAATGCAGCAGTTAATCAACACAAAAATTTCCTCGGTTTATTCAGCTGCTCCATCAAAATTGTCAATATTACTATTTGACCTCATTTTGGGGTTTTTTTTACAGATTTTCAAAGCCTCACCTTCCAGAAGTCGGCTATGCTGCCAATGCTCCTGAACGTAACCCCATCCGCCTTGGAGGAAGGGGTTTCCAGGAAAAGATGCGACATCACCCTGTTCAGGTAGTACATGTCTGTGCTGACCATCCCGAATGTCACTGAGGGGAAAGAGCAGGGGAGCTCGTAAGCCAAAATAAGGGATGGCAGCAGCTTCTGAGCACCTTACCCCTTCTTCAAGCACCATTAATGATCAGACTGCTAGAAAACAAACACAGGCAGAGCAATTTGGACTTAAAAGCAATGGCGATTTGGACTGAAAAGTGAAATTTAACTCTACCCTTGTCCCTCACCACTGTTGTGCACTGGAGGACATAGAGGCAGTTAATGAGGCTGCCGGTTCATGACTTGTAGCTTGGAGCCCCCCAACTCGGTGGCCAACTCACGGATGCAGAGGTCCGTGAGGAAGACGATGTAGACGAGCAGCTCCCGCAGGATGGATTTCACCTGCTGCTCTTTGCCGTAGCTGGGCCGTCGCGTCGCAACGGCCAGGCCTGAGGAGGGAAGGGGAGAGGCGGCCATGGTGGGGGTTGGATGCGAGCAAGAGCGGAGGAGGCTGCGCGCTTCCCACCGGAGACATTAGGACTAGACAGCGGGTTTGGAAGCTCCCTCAGGTTGCTCCTGAGGGTGCTAAGGGACCCTGGTGTCCACGCACCGGTGCCGCTGAGACGCTGCTCCTGCGCGAGCAGCTGCCGCTCCATGGCGGCGCCTCCCGCTGCGCCCCGCGTTCGAATCCCAACGGACACCGCCGCCCGCCGCGGGCTCCGCCGGTCCCGGGCTTGGCGAGTCCGCTCGGATTGGATTTTTAATTCCTGTCATTCCTCGGGGTGTTGGGAGTTTGCTGCCAGTGAGACCGTTCGGCCCCTTGGTGTGGCTGCGTAATGCCGGCACGGGGCAGGCTGGCGCTTCCCGCCTGCCACTCGCCTCTGCGGGGATGAAACTATAAATTACAGTCTGAGATGGTGCCGCGGGCTGGCTCCCTGCTGTAGGGAGCTCCTTTCCCCTGTGAGAAGAGAGAATGTGTCCATTTAAGTGAGTGTTTCTGCGAGCACCGTGTGGTGTTACCCAGCTCAGGCTGGGCTGGTGCGGCTGGAACACTGTCCTTCCTGAGTGGGGTCATGGATGCTACTCAGAAAGCAGCTCGGGGGACTCAATCTGTGCTACATCAGCTCAGAGCAGCCAAAAGCATTAATTGGGTGTAATTGCTAATCACCATGGCAGGCCTGTGGCCTGGCGTGGTGGTGGAGGCCCTGGAGAAGTGTGTGGTGGTGCAGCCACAGCATTGCAGCAGGAGGTTGTTGGTGCTTGGGGTTTTGGTTGAGTCATACAGCAGCGTGGCATGAAGTTCAAACCTCCTGCAAAAAACACCCAACTATCCTCTAAGCTGTTTTTGAGGTCTGGAGACCTGCAGCAAGGTGACTGTGCCTGGTCACAGGAGCCTTCAGCCTGGTGCCAGCTTTACAGGTTTCCTTTAGCACCTGCAGTTTGAGAACAAGGAAGCTGCAAAGAGCAGATTTTAGGTGATTGGAGGTTGGCCAAAACAGCTTTGCGGTGTCTTGAGCACTGTGCTTGCAAACTACTTGAGTGCTCCATCACAAGAGCTTGCGGAGAGCCAAGAGCCAGGTCCAGCTCCCAGCCCCAACTTGATGGAGGCAGCAAAGAGGGGGCAGCCTCCACACTCCCCATTAAACATCTCAGTCCTGGGGAAAAAAAATACACATTGACACGGCCTCCTTGGAGCCCTTTAAGGACATGTCAGCATCTTGTTTATGCTGCTTTACCTTTCAGTGCTTGAAGGACAAGGAATAAGGACAGCAGAAAAGGGGAGAGTGCAAGGGGCAGGCTTAGCAGGGGAGATGCCACTGTGCCAGCTGCCAGAACAAGGAATCACCACAGCCTAGAGGGGGCATTTAAAGTTTTATTTGTCTTTGACAAATTCTCATAAAAACACTCTAATCCATTGGTTTTTAGTATTCAGGCAGCACAGAGTTCTGATATTATCAAGAGTGATATTAGAGAAGCAGTACAAACCAATCTACTTTAGCACAGGTGTAACTAGAAACACCCACACTTGTGAAAACTAATGGCCCTGCTTTCCTGGGCTGTACAGTTAAAATACAATACTCAGTAAAGGGTTACATTCACCACCCCATATAAATAAAATCTAATGTGGTAAAATTGGAACAGCAGAATGTGCAAGAGTCAAAGTAAAAATACATAGCTAGGTATTTTGCTAGTTAGAGCAATCACCATTTAACTGCATCTATATCGTAAGTGTCTCTTGTAGGTGCAAATGGGTTTTCAGTCTTCATTTCCAGTTAAAGTTCATCACTTTCGTATAGTCCAGACTGCTCAGCCAAACGCTGAAACTCTCCTTCTGGTGAGAAAGCTTGTTTCACATCCAGTCCTCTACCGTTGAGCGCCAAATACTTGCTGAAAGTTGGTCGAACCCGTAACTGCTTTGGGGCTGGAACTGGCTTGTTTGCATGTGCTGGAGGAGAGAGAAAAGTCTTAGAGGGTTTTCCCAGGCACCTATGATATGGCAACCCAAATGTTTTGAAATGCAATGTAAAACAGCAAACCCTGAGGACGGATTTAACAGATAAGCCTGTCTCTAGGACACTGGAGACTGATGGGAAGGCCCACATCCATCCTACTGCTTGGTATCACGCAAACTGTAGTCTTTAAGTAGTGCAGGCAGCAGATGCAGACACACCATGTACAAAGAACACATTTCACAGTATTTTGACACAGAGCAAATGCAATATCTTCCTGGACTAGTTACTTTTTGTCTGTGTCAGTATCTTGGGAAAGAAATCCACGCAGGAGTTAGCTTTACAAGGTTAATATTCAGGGCCTGTTCTGAATACAGAGGCAAGTGTCTGCCTCAGTTGTAGGCTGATGGTGCTGTGACGTGGTACTTACTTGCAACCTCCAGTCTGGCATGGCATGTGGCCACACCTGCTCCATTAACAGCAGATACCGTGTACCAGCCAGCGTCTTTCTTGTTGGCATTATGAATCAGGAGGCAAATCCTTCCCGTATTGTCATGCAACAAGCTGCAAAATTAAAGGGTTGATGCGTAAATGCTTAGAGGGGGAAGGAAATAAGGCAAAGACTCTGAAGTTAGAGAGGCAGCATACACACTGAGGAGTTGAGAACGCCCTAGAACAGTTTTTGCAGGGCATTGCAAATTGTTTAGGCATCAACACTGCGTTGGTGTGCTGTGAGAATACCACTCCTTCGCAGTGTGGTAGTGTGCAGGGGGCATCAAAACCCTCTTGTAGCCCATAGCACCTCAAAGCCTGATGAGCACATTGCACACTTCATCCTCCAGCCTGCCTGCCCCATGGGCACTGTGACTGCTACGAGCCTTCACAGTGGCATCTGGTCATCTTTCTGTGCTCTCAAACAAGACTCTGAGCATTGCCTCTGCCAACACATGGGCCTGTGTTACGTGTAGTAACTGAAAGGCATAGCTAGCCAGGGCTGCTGCTTTTAGAAACCAGCTCATTCAGTTTTGACTTAAACACTGGTTATCATTTTCTAACACACCAATGGCCAACTCATTAGTAGGATACCTTATTCGGTCTGTATTATATTGTACCATTTCATTGTTTCTTTTCCAGTAAATCCGGGGTGTTGGGATGGCAGAGATCTGGCATTCGAGCCTGGCTGTATCTCCTTCAAAAACTTTTTTGCTTTGTGGTTTGAAGACGAAAGTTGGAGGAGTATGATGCTCTTTTGCTAAATTAAAGAGGAAAGATGAGGAGGAATTATACTTAAGTATTGAATGTCAATAGCAGGCTTTGTTTACAAGCTTTTAGAAAGCTAAATGCAGAAGTAACTCCATAGTCTATGGGCAATTGCCAGGAGCAGCAGGATATAGTAGGCACAAATTCTGCTTTAGAAAGACAGTGGAGTAACATATTCTATCAATACTGTGATATCTGAGTCACTCCCTAGTTCAGACAGGATGCCTAAATATCCCAATACAAGTAATTTGAAGAAATACTGAGTCCCTGAAGTCTGCATTAGAATAATCTTGGAAAAGGTAAAGCAATTGTTATAAATTGAGCCCATGTACATGGAGGTCCACCTCTGCTTCCCAGTTGTTTGAGTGTCCCAAACACAGAGGCAGACATTAGACTACAGAAACTTGCCAGGTATTTATTAGTCGTCAGTATCTTACCAATTACTTCAACTTTTACTGCGAAAGAGGCTTCCCCTGCACGGTTCACAGCCACACATTCATACGTTCCTGCATCAGATGATTTGACTGCTTCAAAAATAAACGAGTGGAATCCTTTTTCTGACACTATCATTTTATGGAACTGGTCTTGGTGAACCATCCTTCCATTCAGATACCACATCACATCTGGAGTTGGCAGCCCACTAACCTGTAAAGGAGACAAAAGAAGTGAAGAGTTAGAGTTTTAACATAACACGAGGCCTTAAATGGCATAGGGAGTTGGATGCATTTACATTCACAAGTTAGGCATTTTGCCTTAAAATGACTAAAGATGGTGCCCAAGACAGGCAAGCTGTTGCGTGCTGCGCACACCACAAAGCTAATGGCACTGAAAGGGAAAGGCTGCCATTACTTTGAAGTCGAGCCTGCAGAATCGTCCCTCCTCAATAATCACATCTTCAGGCACTTGCGTAAAACGAGGCTGAAAAAATTTTTCCTGGATCGAGTCATGTCCGTGTTCATCTCCTCTTGAGGATGGTCTGCTCCTAAAAAGCACACGGTACCGGCTGCGTTAGTTGTGCAAAAGTTACCATAGCACAAATCACCTCAAAACACTGATTGCGGTCCCCAACCGTGCAATTTTGTTTTGCTTTTTCAGATGATGGGTTAGGCATGAGTTTTGATCAGCCTTTTATTTTGCATGAGGTATTTGATATAACATAGGAGTATCACATATATAAACTCATCTTTAGCCTAGTATCCCAAAGAATTTGCAAGAATAAGGTGAGCTGACTTTCATTGAGGTCTAAGGTCTGTATTTTTTCTTTACGTTGTTTGAACTTGCCTTCGGTGCAGGTACGTTATTTAGAATAGGAAGCATATTTATTGCCTGGAAACTTTTAGAATAAGGTCTTCAAGATTAGCTCAGAACAAGTTTATGCATTACCTTACGTGTGTCGTAGGAACCTGCAACCTGATGTTTTCTGCATTCTGCTGCTTGGAAAGAGAAAGGAAAAGATATGTTAACTTACAGAAAAGCTTAATTAGAAGCTGAAGGGAAACCCATTTTAAGATAGTATACTGAGCGCTGCTTAAAAGCAAACTGAGTGCTTCAAAAGCCTTTGGGATAAGATGTAAAGCCATTTGCCTCGGGAGCTAATATGCTGGGTTTTCACCCTAGACTTTTGGCCACGGCAGTAATGAGCACTATTAATAGCATGGCACAACTTCTCGTCACTTGGTGCAGGTGATAGGTGCAGTAGATGCCTTTGGCACCCAAGGCTTTTGGCAAGCCCAATAACCTTTGTTAGAGGGGAACAGTTCCACTACAGTATCTAAAATGGGAGCTAAGTACAGAGTGTCCTTCCCTACAGCAGGAATAGAAGTGGAATCACTGGCAAGAACACTGCTTTGTGCCCACTTAAATATGGTACCAAGAGCAATGGACATATGTTGGGCTGCAAAATATTTTTCTTTCTAGATCACAGCCCCAGCTAAGCCTACTGACAGCTCCACAGTCACATGAGTGGATCTTCTAAAGAACCCGGGATTGAATCCTGCTGGGAATTCAGATGATTGGAGAATACAAGTAGAGTTCATTACTAGAGACTCTTTTTAGCAGTGGAATCAGATAGAGAAAATTCTGCATGAGAATGTCAGGGGTATTTGCATTAAGCCATTATGGTGCTTGGTTCTGTGCTTGGTAGCCCAGTCCCGTGGAACACTTAAGCCTGGGTTTAAACTTCAAGCACAGAAGCATCTTCAGTTGAGCAGAAGTGTCATGTGAATAAGGGTTTTGTTGGATGGAGCTCAAAGCGAGTTTCAAAGGCAAGTGCTTCCATCTGCTCATTAGCACAAGTATTGCATAATTGGTTATCTTGTGAAATGATGCTGTAGAGATGAAGTTGCTGCTGATAATTCTAGTGTTCTGTTACACAGACTGGCTGTGCAGTAGGTTATTGAGGAGTCAGGAGCATGAATGAGTCACTGACTGATATTTAGAAACCAGACTGAGCAACGCAAACCAACTTCTCCTTCCACTCTTTGTGGAAGATCGACCCTTTTCAGGGACCTGCCATCATCCTGTTTTGGGCTGAATATTTCCTTGCTCTGTGGAAGATGAGGTGTCCCTTGCTTTCCAATATCCATCACATTCCCTGCTTTTGACATCAGGCCATTGCTTTTGACATCAGGCCAAACAGTTTCATTTCGACTCCAACTGCATGATCCTCCCATGCTGTGATCTTAAGTGCCCCATGCATTGAGGAGACCTTTGCTAACTGCATTTGGGAAGGTGTGTGACAACCTGCTGCTTCCCTCGGCATGCGTGCAGCCCAAGGGCGGCTTTCTCTGCTAAAACAGGTATCCAGAGCCACATCATTGATGTGTTTCCATTAACTTTGACCAAAGAAATGCCGAAGAAAGCTTTTCCCTGGCCTGTTTGGGATAAGCAATGAATGATGCAAGCCCCTAATTAAAATGTTTTTCAACATGCCAGTAGTAGTATCTCTTTGGCTATCGGCATGTAGGTTGCTAAAATAACCTCTTTGTCTCCCCTTAATGAGCGCAGTCTCTTGGAAAGGATCAAACCCAACCAAAACCCCTCCGAGGTCCTGACCCGTTATGGTCAGTCACTTATTCCAGGCAGCGACAGGTGTAAATCCTGCTGTCCTGGCCAAGTGTGAGCTCAGGCTGGGGAGCGGGTACCTGCGTCCTGCAGGCAGGAGCAACGTGCTGGGCAGCAGCTGTTGGAATTCCTGCCCAGAGAGGTCATTCCTCCAGATCAGGCCCAGTAAAGGGATGCAAGCGCTGCTATTAGAGGCTGCATAAACTCTCCCCTAGAAAGCCTCTGAAATGCAGCTCTATGGAGCAATGCTGTCCCCTTCCCTTTCCACTTCAGCCCCAAGGGAATCCCCCCTTGCCTCCCCACAGCAGTTCCAGCCACTCTCAACACAACCACCGTGAAATCCCTGCTGGAGGGACGGGGTCCCGGGTACCTGTGCGTTCTGCAGGCCTTCTTCACTCTGTGCTTCCAACACGGAGGCGGCATTTTCTGGTCCGAGCAGCCTGCGAGCCATTCTTTCTTCATAAGTTAATCGCTTAAAGCGGAGCGGAGAGGAAGTCTCGTTAGAAGTCCATGTGCTATTTCAGTTCATCTTGCAAGAGCACATTAATATGCCCCAAACTCAAGGTGTTGTCACTGAAAGCAGCAGCTGATTAGAGACCCCACGTCTCTTCCACAGGGTTTGCTGTCCGGGATGCCTACTGGAGTCAACCTCAATATATACACGAGTGCGATGCATAAAAGATTAAACTGTCTGTTCATCAAAGCCTTTTTAATTCCATCTGTGGCCTTCCACGCCTCCTCTTTCTGCGCTGGGATTATTTATGGATAACTGATGGCATCATCTCAGAAGCCAGAGTAAGTCGCAGGGTACCTTTCTATTAGTGCTGGGAAAGCTTTCCAAATCATTCAGTCATGGATTTACTTCAGGAACTGGGTGCTAATGTTCCTTTTCCCCCAAAAAGGCAAGAACTACACCTGGAATTTGTGCAGTGAGGACAAACTCCGGTTGAGCATGGCCAGAGCCTGAGGCCTATGTGCAATTGCTTCTTTGTAGGTAAAGGCCTGTGGGATCTCATGGGACTTTTCTTTAGAACAGAGCAAGAAACGTATTTTGCAAAACCCATAGGACCTTAATACCCCCGAGATCATTGCTGCTGTATGAGGTGTGGCTGAGACTGGCCGGTCGGTTCAGACTGCTGGAGGACAGGGGAAGGGGACAGGATCGTGACTGCATGAGCCTTATTTTCAGCCTGGCTTCCTATGGGAGGAAAAGCTGGCTTGCAAGAGCAAGCTTTGTTAAAGCAGATAGGACGTTCCTGTTAGGGATGCACAAGCTCGCATTTGACCTACTACATAGTTTGCCTTCAATATTTAAAATTATATATGACACAAACCTGTTTCTATTGAAGGTAACTGCAAAACTCCTCTCTACTGTTGGAAGGACTGTGAGAAGTGGGATAGCACTGGGCTTTCACCAGCCTACCTCCCAGTGGCAGGTTTTTTCCCACATTAGAGACCTGCTTGCTCTAGATGAGAATAAGAGACCTTCTAATAGCAGGCAGGATTAAAGATAAAAGCTTATGTATTTTCCTTGATTTGTTTTTGTTTGTATGCAGAGAAATCAAAGAGGATTTTCCACATGAAGTGATGCTAGAATGGGTTTCTAAACCCCAAGCAGTTGGGGTGCCTCTCTGGGTTTTAAGTATTCAGGGGTGGTTTATCAACCCTTGGCACTGGAAAACAGGGTGAGAACATGACTCAGGGTGAGAACCCTGAGCACTCTCCTTGGCTTTTTAAATTATCTGTGGATGTGGTGTTCTGTGGGATACCTGGTACAGAGTTTGTGCTACCTTCTTTGGGTATACAAATTCCTTAATCCAGAGCACAGCCTTCTTAATTTGACTGCATAATTTCAAGAATGCATAATGTGACTGCTGGCCAAGAGGGTGGGATAAAGGGGCAAGCCAAAGCAGCTTGGCCACGCTGCTGCCCCTGATTGCTGACAGGAGCCAGGGCAGCCCTTCCTGGGGAAGGGTCACAAAAGATGCAGACATTCAGCTGCCACAGTAGGTGCCTACAGCCAGATTTACAGCTACTGTCTCTGCTGCCACGCGTTCAGGCCGGCTTCCATCATCTCCTAACAATATACAGCTCCTTTCCTGGGAAGGAGCCTCTCGTGGTGGAGCTGGGCCCTGAAGCTGCCCCAGCAGCGCAGGCGTTTGCCTTCTAATAACAGGAATCACTATGAGTGCTTTAATCAGCAGGTTCTCCTTACCTGGTTGCCGTTCTGGAGAAGGTTGTCTTTGCATCGCAGCTTCCTTTCCAAGTCCTGAATGAGGGCTTCTTTTGTTCCTCGAATCTCGTGTTCTGATGTCCTCTGCATAGACTTGATGCTAGCTTGTTTGTTATACATCGGTTTTGAGTAACTACTCATGCAGAAAGGGGAAACAAAGTTATCCTTGTAGGCCTGCTTGGCTGTTCACTACAGCTACACATACCAAAATGTGACCCTGCTACCTCGAGACTATGGCTCAGATGAACCTGTAAAGCATTTGGGATATATGTAGGCCAGATCAGGGATCAAAGATCTAAGGGGAAGCATCATGGTCTAACCAAGTCACTGGTTGTCCTTCCACAACATTGTCAGTGTAGCCTGCTGTGGGCAGCATCCTTAAATTTGCTGTGGCCCTTCTCCTGTCCCATATGTTCCACTAAGGTTATCAATATTTTGAGGGAGCCTCTAGCTCCATTAAGTCCTGTGAGTTTGTCAAGGGACAAGTTAGTTGATTAGATGTGAACAAGTAGCTAATAGTTATTTACTTCTTCTGAGTACCAAAAATAATCCAAGCTAGGCTGGTTCTTTAGAAGCCTGTGCTACAAAGATAGCCCTGTATTCTATATCCTGTAGTCCATAATCAAGGGACACAATGAAGTCTTGACTGTGGTAATAAGGTAAGTCACAGACTTAATTCTGAAAGGTGTAAAGGAAAGAGGAGCATCCCTCCAAATGGGTTGTGAAAATCTACT
Organism: Tinamus guttatus; assembly: GCF_059628265.1. Classification (NCBI taxonomy): domain Eukaryota; kingdom Metazoa; phylum Chordata; class Aves; order Tinamiformes; family Tinamidae; genus Tinamus; species Tinamus guttatus. Next base: position 3,536,059 of record NW_028289244.1, on the reverse strand, counting down.
AGGGGCCATAGAGCTATGCTGACAATATTTAACCCCATTCTCAAAGTGCAGTCAAGCTTTGTATTTGGTGGTTATGTCAGACAGTTATTTCTGTTCCTAATCTTCTTCCTTCAGTAGCTTGGGAGTTTGTTCTGCTGATGGGAACAGAGCAGACGAGCTATGATGCCAGTACGTATTCCCAGCTCTGGTTGAACTTCACTTGCACTTTCACCTTTCCCTTCCCTGCAGCATTGTGCTTCATGAAAAGCCCCAAACCTAGAAACATTCAGACTTCCTGAATATAAACTGCCATTTAAGCCAAAGTTTATATCGATGTGAGCAGGAACCCCCGCTATGCTCATCCCTGTTCTAATAGCTCCAGCTGAATGTTTCCTGCAAGCCAGGACCTCCAGCTAACATTGGCAGGAATAGAGGGCGATGAGAAGGCAAGACCCAGCTCCCTATGAGATCGCACTGACCTTGAAAGATATTTGGACTGCAGCCCAAACGTAAAATGATATAATACATATCCAGGAAAGAATTTGGTCTTTGGTCTGAAGGGGTAAAATTTTTCAAGAGACTGCCTTTTTGTTAGTGCATTTGATTAATGAAAACTATATTGTAAATAAGTTCAGATTATGATATGGAGCCTGGAAATACTGCTGAGACTGGCTAGGATTTTTAACTGTGCTTATATCTGAAAAATACTTTTTCTCCAATATAAGCCATATTTGTTGGCAGAAATTCTTTTAAGATGGATGCCCATCTTCTCCTCTGCATCTCCTTTTCACAAAGGGTCTCAATCACATCAAGCTAAACCATTCACAGCAAGCCAAGCAGAAGCCCAGCAGCCAGCGACACGGTGTAGCCAGTGACTCTATGTAGTTTAATTCCCAGTTTATAGTCCTCTCTTCCACACCGACACCAGGAGCGAGCGTTGAACCTCCTAACCCATCCACCTCACTCCCGCAAAGCCCTGCCTTGGATACCAGAAGTCGAAGGGAGTCATGCCGTTGGCTCCAGCAAAGCCAGCAGTCCAGTTGGGGTTGGGTTGGGTTGGTCAACGTGTGGGAGACGCCAGGTCAACCCCCACGAGGTGAAAGCGGGGGGAAGTTAGAAGCCTGTAGGTACTTACTGAGGATCCACAGGAGAAGGAGCCTGGCTGTTATATTCGGGCTGCGAGGGTAGCACTGAGCACAGGAATGCTGCGGGGGGTTGGTTAGGCATGGATATAAGCCGGTGGCCAGATGATGAGCTAGCAGGAGACTGCGCAGATGCAGGTGTGACGGGATATGTGGATTCCTTAGGGGCGCTACAGGAAGGCGAGGAGAGCGTGATTGAAGAGCTCAGCGATGAAGAGGAAGAAAATTTCTGCCCGCTAGGGTTACGTGGTTGTATTAGGATGGAGGACTGTTTGATTTGTCTGCTTGGCTCTGTAGAGGCTGCGGCTCCAGGAGGCTGCTGTTGCCCTTGACACATATTCTTAGCCTGGATAAAGTGTTTTGGACGTTCGTAGTTAAACATAGTTGGTTGGTACATAGAGGATACGGATGGGAAGTTATGGACACTCATAGGTGAGGTTTCACGACTGTCCTGGGTTTTTGTTGGTGACAACTGGCTTTGGATAGGTGGCTGGTAAAAATTAGATGGCAGGCCACAAAAGCTTTCCTGGCTGGGCTCCTGGATAGAGTGGAACCCTTGCCTTGCAGAATAGAGGCTGTCTTGGTGTGGATTTTCCCTTAAGGAAGACAATACAGATAAAATAAATTGTATGGAACAATCTGGGTTGCAAAAATACTAATTCATGAGCAGTCATTACCAGCCCAAAGAGCACAAAGTTCAGGCAACTGACAACCAAACCTTAAGCTTAAAATAAAGAGTTTCAGGATTGACTGGACCTGCTCCAGAACTATATGAACATTTCTGATTACAGCAACAAGTCACAGACTCTATCACACCCAGCTGCAGTGTTCACCACTGTTGTCTTATCCAGAAGAGCCCAATAAATGCTAAAAGAAATAGCTGTTGATTCATTGGGACGACCCACCACCTGCCCAAGCCTAAGCCAGCCTTAGACAGAAGAGCTAAGCAAGGGAATTTGCCACATACCATCCTAATTCAAGCTCTTTGGACCCTGCAGTTTTGTACCTCTCCCCTAATTTGTCCTGCAATAGTTTTTGAATTAATAGCTTTTTATAACCAATGGAGATTAGGAGTTGGAATGCCCAGGGCTACACTTCTCCATTTGCAGTGATGGATGCAGTTTGTTTTTATGGCTGGTAATAGCTGGAATGATACAACTGCGGGATGAAGTAGCACGAGCAGAGCTCCTCGGAGGTGCTGCATGTATTTTGCAGGTCAGTGATATCTAAACTGGGCTTCTCATTGCTTTACAAAAGAGGAAAGTTTAATTAAAGGGACCTGAGCTAAGCTGGTTAAAAACTGACAAACAACTTCAGCTCTGCAATAAATAAATTTTAGTCTCCTGCTAAAATAAGTGAAAAGGTACTAACATAAATGAGAATATAAATCCACACAGTTACATGTGTTGGAAAAAATTGTAATCTTGTCCCACTGAGATCAGCTGTTTTGCTGCTATATATACCCGGTATATTGTATTCCTTTCATCGGAGAGCCCAAAGGAGGGTTCCAGGAGGTCATAAATTCCCAGGAGGGGATCAGCTGAAGGCATCACTCTTGTTTTAAAGATTCAAAGCTTTCATTTTCTAACAGTATTTATCAGTATTAGCTGAAAATGAAGTTAAATAAACAGAAGTTTTCTAGTAAAAACTCCCTTTCTCCTTGTCATGCACTGCAATTTGAAGCCAGCTCAAATTTTTGGAGTGTTTCCAAACTATTTCTCATTCACTGGTGCAGAAACCTGCTTGAATGCTGTTTTAAAAACCTTTCTTTAATATCCTTGGCTGTATGTAGGTTCATTCAGTTCATTTATAGCCTACATATGAAAGTCATCCCTTACTTTATTTTCCAAAATACTGTAGTTAACCAGGATGCCAGATAAAGCCGCTGCCCCGTGTCGCACAGACTCACTCGTCGCTGCGAGGGTTCGCTTACGTTTTCCTCAAATCATCCCACCACCAAGTAGGAGAAAAACATACCAAAATCTCTGTTTCTAACTTTACAAGATAAAAAAGATAAAAAGCATGTACAATAGAAGAAGCTTTTTTTTTTTTTTTTTAAATCAAAGGTTTTTTTCCTTCTTTGCCTTCTATGCTACACTTGACAACTGAGTACCCTTAAGGCAGCTTTTCAACTCTGTATGACCCAGTGCATTGCAACACCAGCTCGCTAGCTAGATATGAAATAAAGAGTAGCACAGCAATAAATAAATAAAATGCACAAAACATCTTACCTACAGCCTAGAAGTTGTCACCTGGGCTTTCAGCAGTATTTTGGGAAGGGACTGTCATTCAGTGACATGGACTGTCATAGTAGCCCTCTGCGTAGCGTTATAAGACGAGAGGCTTTAATGTGCTGCCAGCTAGTGACAGCGGGACCTGCCTGTCCTCCTGCCTCCACCAGTGTCAGAATAAGAGTCTCCAGCCTCCAGTTGCCACTTCATTTAAAGGCCACAGCCTCCGTTTTCCGCAGGTGCCTGTGGTCAGTAGTGCCGGCAGCCTAAATCCTGCCCCGCCAGCAGCTCCCAATGGGGAGGGCTCAGCTCTTGTTCAGCCTCATGAGCTCTGGAGGTGCTGCAGGATTCCCTTGGTGTGGAGCAAGGCCAGCAGCTTGTTCTAGGTACTGAAGGGGTGATGGTTTGGTGCCTTTGTGAGTGTTTCAAATATTCCCAGCCTCAGCAAAGCAGGGTTGGAGCTCCCTGGTGCTATTTGTTGGGGCCCACTTCATCTATGGTCTGGAGGTGAAGCTTTACTTGGTAAATCCTGCAATTCTGTCCATTCTCTTGTCCTGGGCGAGGGCACTGCTGCTTTCCCAGCCAGGCTGAGCTGTGCTGCTGTCCCAGTGCTATGAAGGTGGGAGCTACTGCTCCCCACGTAGGACTGAAGGCTCCTCCACAGCCCATCCCTGGCCACCTCTCTGTTGGGAATGGCCCTCAGGGCACATTGCATGTGCTGAGATGCTCCCGTCTGGCTAATTCCTCCCTGAGCATCTCAGGGGAGATTCTTTTCTTCCTTCCTTCCTTCTCCAGAATGGGCTGCAGCTAATTGCATCCATAGGAGAAAAAAAACTTGGGCCTGCCTCCAAGGCTGTCTGCTTAAGGACAGCAGGCACCTGAATGTTAGATGTAAATCACACTTCAATAATTAATCCGCAGGCCTTCATCCCACAACAGTCTCTGTTGGCTGCTGGTCTGCCCCAATCCTGTACTTTATGGTATTATACTAATATGCATAATCAAAATCAGTGGTAAATTTAAACAGGTGTGTAAGTGTTTGAAGAAACAGAGGCATAAATAGAATAGCGCATACAAAAAGGCTATACTTGGCTGTAAAATATTGTTTAATATTCTATTATTTGTATGTGCTATTATACCTATTTAGCTGGATTAAAAGACCTAGTTATGCTGTCCTCACCAGGAGGGGAACAGATAGTGCTGGCAGATCAAGTGGTTTGTATCCCTTTTATTAAAGACTTCAGTGCTTATGCCTTAATTAAGCTTTAAACTGTTTTAAGTGTCTTAATTATAGTTTGCAAGCTCTTGTAAAATGTGTATCCCGCTGCTTTAGAAAAGAACCTGGTGAGTCCAGCAGCTCTGACCGTGTGTGGCCTTGTGTCTGCTCTGCCTTGACTGCGCCAAGTCTGCCTGCACAGTGATCTTTAATAGTTAATCCACCTTTAATACTTGCATTTAAACATCAGCCCACCACTTTGTGAGCTAAATTTACCTAGCCGCCCTTAATTGTGTGCTAATTTATTTTAATTCCTTGCAGGGGAAGCGATTAAGGGAGGAAGTGTGACCCTAGCTGTCTGTAGGGGCTGCTTGTTGATCCTTAAGCAGAAAATGCTGCAATAATTTGCAGGGAGCGTTGCATGCTGAACGAAAGGGACGCGAGGGTTATGTGAGCGGGCAGCTTTGTGCACTATAGGTGACCGTTGAGCTCAGGGGCTTCCTATGGACTTCAGTGAGGTTTGCTGCCCAACCGGAGGGCTGCAAGGCATCGGTCTGAGGACACCTTGGTATATTTAAAAGGCTGGGCACAACTCGGACAGCGTGCATGAGAGACAAGGCACAGGACAACGTGAGAACCACCAGGTAGGCGAAAAATTGGAAGAGCTAGAAGCTCAGAGGATAAAGGTAGAGGAATAAATCTCATAGCTTGTGTTAGGGTCACCTAATAGTGCTCCAGCCAGCACTGCTGAGTGTTAAGTTCAGCTTTTCTGTACTGCTTCAGTTTCCTTTCCAGGAGTGATAGCACATTGCATCTCCTCAGGTTCCCCTCGTTGCTTGCAGCGTATAGCAACAAATGGCTAGAAAAGCCTAAAGACTCTTCTACTTATTTTCTAAGTAATCTTAAATTGCCCTAAAAAGACCTGGCAGTAGGTTTAGCGCCTGAAGCCTCTCATTTTGCCTGGATTAAATTACTTTGCTGGACTCTATGCTGATTATTGACTTTAACACAGGCTGCTTTTTCTGCATCCTTAAGGAAAAGGGAGAAGGGAGCAATAAGCTGCAGATACAGTGGGCCCAAAAAGGCATAGTTGGAAGCAGCAGACTTCTAGAATTGCATTTTGCAGCTTTTGTGGAGTGACTGTTGCTAAGCAGTAATTTGGAGACGTGTGAGTACAAGGACCTCATTCACTTTATAGCTGCTCCTGGTAATAGCTCTGTTCTCTCATCGTGTTCCTTGCTGGTATTTCTTTTTGTCTCGCTAGTACAGCTTCAGCCACCCAGGCTACATGATACAGTTATAGGTCTAAATCTGTCTAATAAGACATCTACCGTATGTCAGAGAGTTGACCTTGCAAATACTGGCATGAACCTTCCTTAATGTGAATTAACAGCAGCATTTACAGTGTTAAATCCCATTCATAATGATATTTCAAAGCATATGTTACCAGTGTTGTGATAGAGGATTTCTAAGTGCACAGAGGTGGGTATTTCTAGAAAACGTTATAGTTTTCTCGCTTTACCTTGAGGCCTTTAAATACCATCCAAAATCTGGTTCATCAGCCCTGTCAGTCAAAAGCACGCTGCACTAGTTAACACTTTCATATAAACCAGATTTCTCGGAAGCTCTTGCATAGCTCATTTTGGTGGAGTGATTTTCATCCCTTCATGCAGGATGTCAGATACCGTGTGTCAAACTAACCAGAACTTTAACCACCCCAATACGTCTCACAAGGGTTTGGTTTTGCTCTCTAGATAGTTAAGAGCCTGCCTTGTTTGCAATAACAAAAGGATGAAGCTCAGCAGTGCCAGCAAGCTCAGCTCTATCTCTAGGCGCGTGGGGCTGCGGTAGCTGAGAGTGTTTCCTTGAAAGCAACGCAGTTTTTACACGCTGGGCTGGTGATACTTGAGGACAACAGCCCATGCGCAGCTTCAGTGCAGGTAACGAGCCAGCCCACTGCAGCTGTACAGGGCAGTAACGTCCTCTGGCCCATGTGAGTCCCCTTTAGGTGACAGGGCACCTTCACCCAGGGCTTTACCTCTGCATGAGGCCCTGGGCGTTTGTGCTGCCTGGGTTTTGTGGAGGGGCTCGGTGCTAAACCGAGAGCTGCTTTTGAGAGATCTGCGCTTATGGAATTGCTAAGAAAACTTGCAAACTCTACCTTGTTTTGTTTCTGTGGTATGATTAAACTAGCTAAATAGCAGTGTGAGTAAATAGCAGCTTGAGAGTTACGCTTGGGGCAGAAAATGGACTCGGTCCTATTATGAGAGGTGATACTTCATCCTTAGGGAAGATTTCTCCCTTCTGAACAAAGCTTTGGTAGGACAAGGGGCAGGAGAACTTCACTGGGATGCTGGAATCACTGAAGACTCATCCTATATCACTTAAAACCACCCTGAGGATGAGATTTTTTTTCTCCCCCCTTTGCCTTACCGCAGAGGTGAAGCCTGGGGCGAATTCTCATAAACACCAGGAAAGTCTTCGGTTTCGCTCCCGGAGTTGGGCCGGCTGGTGGTGGCGGTGGATCCCGCTCGCCGGCCCGGCCCCGGCGTCTCCGGCCCGGTGCCGTAGGGTGCCTGTCCCACCGTGTCCCGCTCCGTGGCAGTGGCCTGGCTGCTCCTAGGCAAGGAGGGTTTCTTGGTGGCCACTGGCACCGGGGAGGCACCCGCAAAGCTTTCCAGCTCCTTCACTCCTGCGAGGGGGATTGAACACAGTTCAGCCCGTCTGTCTGCAGCAGGCTACGAGCACGAGACGGGCAAGTTGTGTGCTGTGATGAACAAGGTGTCGATACCCACAGCGCTTAGTTGCTCAGTTTGGAGAGCTACGTGCTTACCTGGGGAGACTGAGAGCCGCGCGCTGGACGCTGCTGTTCCAAACTCATTCTCAGCCACGCATTTAAATATCCCAGAGTCTTCTGGAAAAGCTTCGGTGATGACCAGTGTGCAGACTTCCTCTGAAACAACGAATGGAGACGCACTGTAAGGACCACATGTCCAGCAGTGGGACCTGGTCCTTGCAGACAGGGCTGTTAGTCATGGGGTTTGGTAGCAAGAAGTGGTATGAAGAGCATAGGAATGAAGGGATTTGGAGGGAGGTGAAGGAAGGATCTTTTTGCCTGTGACTTTAAGGAAAACAACCCAGAAGAGCCCACAGATTAGTGCGATGGACATGTTTCCAGCGTCTCTTAGCACACAGGATGCTCTCTAGCTGGAAAGCGACTCTGCCTTTTGACTGTGTTGCTAAATAAACCAGGGGTTTGTGTCAAAACCAAGTGCCTGGAAGCTGTTAGTGGGAGACTGAACATGGCATCTGCTGTGTCCCTTTCAGCATTGCTGTTTTATCTTGGGTTAGGTGAGGGTGAAAACTAAGCTTAGGGTAAGTGAACTGAGATGATGTCTAACAAGAGAGATGTGATGTACTTACCGGGGACTGCTGATGAGCAAGCCTCTGCTCAAAATAAGAGAGAAAATAATTAAATGCTTATAAAAGCCAAAATGGAAGAAAAACCTTCAGCCCCCACTCACTTGCCTCCCTCAGCTGGTTACAAAAAGCCCATTTCCATGTCCGTAAGAAGGAAGCTTTGAGTCCATTTGAATTTCTGCTGGGAAAAGGTCAGATTTGACCGAAGCCTGATGGCACAAACCCCTCTCCACTGAGGCCATATAGAAGGTGCTTAAATTGAGCTGCAATTACAGCATATTGTGACAGTGGCTTCATGGCTCAGCACCAGCAACTATCACCCTTGCAGGCCCTTCCCACAGTGTCTGCTCTGCTCGTGTGTCCCTAGAGAAGGAAGGGACAGGATCTGCACAGCAGTGAGCAAGGGCAGATCATCTGGCTTTTAAACCAAATTCTGCCTCTAGGAATGTGTATTGCCCTCTAATTGTCATAGTATTTCTTGTTGCTATCCCGATAAAATTAATGTGCTTTAGAGAGGCATAGCAATACCTACTTTTCCGCAGTATTCGGAAATCTGCAGAATCTATCACCGGGTCATATTCTCTGTACCAGTGAACCTGTAAGGTTGGTGTGGTGCGAATGCGACATTCAAATACCACTAATTGACCCTTCGTAGCTCTGATGTTTTGTAGACCCTGGAGGAGGAGAAAATGATGTGAGATGGTTGACAGTAATTGCTTAAATGGGGACATGCTTAGGCAATCAAACACTCTTTAGTGAATAAGATGATGTCATGACTCTATTTTACTTAAAATAATTGACTTGCTTCTAGATATATTTGAGGTCAGTTGAGCGCCAATGTTTTTTTTCCACCTATAGGCCAGTGCTCATGTAAAAGCTTTAACTTGCTCATGCATTCAAATCAAAACAAGAATGCAGGAAAAACCTCTAATTCCAGTGGATGGCATAAAATAAAGGAGGCTACCATGGGAGTTTCCACTTCAGCCTTCTTTGTAGCAAATAAATGAGATGGTTTCATGTGAGCGGTTCTCTTTGTCGGGGTCGTTTACCAATTAAGATACTAGTTTGATAGTGTCCCTAATGAAGTGTCTTGGGTTTTTGAAATGTAAATGAGCCATCCCCAGGGGTTTTCTAAAGGTAGAATAAAACTCAGGCTAATGCTGGGGTTGAAGTTACAGAAGAAGCCATATTTTTCAGCCAACTTTTGTTCTTTACCTTTGTGAATACAGGTGTGGTTCCATAGGAAGACCCTGTCTGGCTCGTAGAAGGACTCTGCATCTATATAGCAAAGAAAAGTGATTTTATAGCTTGCATTTCTCACGTGCAGAAACCCAGTGGTGCTGCTGACGCTTTACTTTGAAACAGGGGAAGGTGCTAGAAAGTTTTCTCTGGTTTCCATGCACCAGCCTATCATATACCCTGGGGAGAGTCTCCTTTCAAGTGCTCCAAGAAAAAATGCTTTACTGCACTGTGAGCAACAAGTTAGTGGAAAGAAGAGCTGATAACCTGTAAGTGTTGCTGGTCATACAGGGCATAAAAGCCAATTCACATCTTGGAGTCTCTCTGTACAGCTCAATGTTGCCTCCCAGGAGCTGTCCTCTTCTCCAGAGATTTCTGCCTGGTTTACTTGGCCCCAGGTTTAGCAGGGCTTGTGTTGCCTGTGTAGCTACACGGAGGCTGTAGAGAAGGGAGAAGGAATTTTGGTCCATCCTGATCTTGCTTGAAGCTTAGCTGATCTAGAGATTAGAGTAAGGTCTCTGCTTAATCGAGAATGTCAGTTTAAAGGCTATCAAATCTTTGCAGAGCAAAATAGTCCTTTCTGCATGGTGGAGTGTTGATGCACCTTCTCACCCATCTCATTTAGCTTTCAGACCTTGCTCTGTATAAAAATGTGCAATTGAAGTGCCTGGGTTGGTTTTGCTGTGGTCATGGTCTTTTCCATAATTCAGAATAGCCCAAGTTATCAGCTCTTCCCCTCCCTACATGAGGTAAAATGGAAGTCTGTTCCTAGATAGCTTGAGTTTCCCAGCTCTTGACCAAGCATCTGTTCAAAACCAAATATCTGGCCAAAGTGAATCTTCGGAGGAGGCTGGTACATGGCTAAGTTGTGTGGCAGCTACTCAATTATTTCTAGCCCTATTCCCCTTCTCCCTCACTTCTCTTAGCAACTCGGGCTGGAAAATGTCCCAAGCCAGAACACCCTTTTCCAGCAGAGAGAGTCCAAATCTTGATATCCATGATGACTCTTGCCTCTTGGTGACTTGCTGAAGATGTGCTCAAGCTGATCCTTACAAAAGATTTCTAAAATACTAAAAATAACAATTTAAAAAATGTGTAACCTACTCTTTGAGGGCCAATAGATAACGGCTGAGTTAAAGTGGTGTAACTCTGGTGGGCTGAGCGGCTGCTAGGGACTTCATTGGCTGAGGAACCAATGGTCAGCAGAACACTGGTGGCTTTCCGCTTTTTCCTGGTTTGGGGGGAAAAATAAACATGGCAGGATGGAGACAGAGACTTCAGCAGGTTGAATGCACTTGACCCAAGAGTGTCTGCACTTACTGTGACATTCCTCTGGCCTGCCAGGATGTAGAGACTTGCAAGGGGGCCGAGCCTTCAGGTTTACTCTATGAACCTGGAGAGACAAATGTGAATCAGTGTGTTTAGAGCTACCTCCTTTTCCTTACCATGCAGTGAAGGTTGCTTTGGGAATTGAGAATATGCTGACTGGAGAATGACTGGTATGTGCAAAAGTGAATAGTAGCATCCCTAGTAGTTGCAAGTAGGCTCAAATCACCTCCAGAGCATGGGGGCATTTAACCAAAACCTTTGATGTGGACTGTTGTAAAAGAGGTCACCTGTGAAAACTGATTCCACAGTTGAGCTAAGGTTTTCCTGTATTTTAGCGGAAAAGTATAATGAAAATCCTTGCTGCATTAGGTGAAGTGCAAGCGGTACCTTGTGAACTAATATCAGGTCCTTCCCGTGTAAGGATTGGAGCGTACTGGATTAACATTAGAAAGTAGCTATGCTACCTCATCACACCACAGCGATAAAAGGTTTGTTGGTTTCATCTCTGTTTCCCTGGACAGACTGGGATTTTGGTACCTCTAATAGGTCAGTAGGCTACAAAAGCACCCAACTCATCCTACAAGATCAGTGTAAGCCTCTGAGCTCTTCAGAGGCTTTACGTAGCCCTTTGGTCCAATTTTATTTAGGAACTGTGCTTTCCATTCTCCTGCTTCCTGTCGTAAGAGTTGTAACTGATTACAACGACGGATATTTTGCATTCTTACTGGATTTGACTGGTACAGCTCCGATAACTGCAGGGAGCCACGTGGGACAAGGGGCTGCTCGAAGGCATTCAGACGTGTCTGATGAGACCATGTCACTATGTCTCATCCAAACCTCCAATACGTTAGCCTTGGCCCTGGTCCAACAAAGCAATTAGACACGTACTTTGACCACTCGCAGCCTTCCTATTTCAATCTTTGCTCTTGAATTATAAGCATCTCTCAAGCAGTTTGAGGATGGCTTCTGGCCAAGGTTGTATCACATGGCCATTAATAAGGCTGGGCTGTGATGCAAGGACTGCTGGATAATCCAAGTTCTTGGATGTGGGAGGAGGAACCAGGAAGACAATGTTATTGAGTTGCCCTGGGTTCCCACTGCAAGCTAATCCTGGCTTCACTCCACCTTGGATCCCTGGGAAGTTGTTGGCATCGCCTCCTTGCAGTCTATCATGTAATGGTCAGCGTACTCATTTATCAGGAGCAGCAAGATGTGCTAACTTTTGTTTTTCTTCAAAGAAGAAAAACTGATTAAAAATCAGATGCATGAGGATTTGAAAGGAATTGTCAGGATTGACCTCTATCCAATTTAAAAAAAAATCCTGAGCACAGTTAAAACAACATTATCAAAACTTCTTGTGCTGTCTGTTCCCTCTTTTCTCTTGTACAGGACAAGTCTTGATTCTCCTATGTACATGCAGTAACTGTTGGTTACTCTATTTCCAGAGTTGGTCCACTCTTCTATTTGTTGGTCCGCTCTATTTCCAGAGTCATTGGTCATCATTGAATCTGGGAAGGCATGTGTTAAAAGCAGACACAAAAGTGCACCTTAGCAAGAGTAAGTGAAGTGGTCAGTAGTGGGGCTGAGACAAGATGTTGTTTATATCCAAAACACAGTGCAGCACTTCAGGAAACTTGTTCAGGAGGGTAGGACACATCTTCTATGAAGCATGAGGCAATATCTTAAAAAGAAAGCTTGGCCTGTTCAACTAGATGAGAATGGCTTCTGACATGTTTCCAGCCATGACAGAATGGGTTCTGAACCTAGCTGTAAGCAGGAATAGCATATCTTAAGCATTTGGGCTGTACACAGATTTTTTTCAGATGTGTGGCATTAGTTCCACCATACAAAGACTGCAGCTGCAAGACCTTCTGGCATGGCAGAGGCCATGGCTAAAGATGATTGCTGTCAAAACCTACCAACGGGCCTGATGCCATGTCCTGCGTAAAGCAATCTGTGATCACACGGTGCATACAAGGAGCTGTGTCTGTGCTGCAGCTGCTGGTGCTCTAGGAAGGCTGGGCTAATTCTCTTGCCAAAGTGGGATCCTCCCAGTTGAATTGAGAGGAGACCCAATCAGTGGGGAGTCTGTCTAGCTGCCCTTCTGTGGTCCTTGCACTTTGGAGTTTGTTTCTACCGAGTGCCTCATGCTTGTCAAGAGTAGACTTGGATAAAGAAGAATTCATGGGAATCGATAAAACGCTACAGAGTTAGTCACCTGAACAGTCGTTATTTTAAGTCAGAAGCTGCATAGTTTAGATTTAGGCCTAATGACACTGGTGCTCAGGAAGCTTGGAAGCCAGGAGAGCGAGATGTGCTCAATGTGGTGGCAGCAGAGCTGTCTTCTCTATGAGCCTGTATGTGATGCTCAGGAACAGGTTGAACCATGGCTGTCCAACCTAGCAAAAAGGGGAGGTTCAGCTTCCAAGATAACACTGGAAGGTCATCCAAAGACAGCTAATTTCTCTGACACGTCGTCTTTTCTTCACACTATGAGTGATTGCTGCCTGCTTTCTCTAACCACCTGTGTTCAACCTCCTTCGATGCTTTTCAAGGGACACGGAGGAGGCTGCTCGGGGCAAGCCCCACGTGTGATGTGCCACTCGGTGCTCTTCTACCTTGCCAAGCACCAAGACTTTCTAGAGCAGGTTAGCGGAAACGTTGGCACTGTTGCGGCTTACGCCCTTGAAGGACTACAGAGCCGAGCTTTTACCTTGGTGAGTCACTCTAGCAGTCTTAGTGTCTCGTGTAAATGTCAGCCTTGACTTAGCGTAACTCTAGATCTTTGTGAAGAGGACGGATTTAGCCTCAGCCAAATGAAGAGTCCAGGGACCTTTGCAACCCAACACCAGAATGATTACAATGTACATACAGATCATGCTGTTGACACAAACCATAATGACGACATTCTAGCATTGCCTGAATAGTTGACATGGCTGCAGAATTATCCTATATGGAACACTAAGACAAATTTAACCTAGGGTTAGGAAAATATTAAAGCTGCAAGGAGCTCCTTGCCAGGTGTTTAGAACATGGAAAACCCATTAAATCTGTTTTGGGAACAAAATGAGCATCTGCTGGATCTGAAATAAACTGCATTATAAAAAATGTGTTTATGGGGTAGAAGTACATCTCTAAATCTACATTTAGAGGTGAGGCAGGTGTAGAGTGAATGATCATTTTAATGGGTGAGCCTGTCTTTTATTTGCAAAACAGGTTCAGATAGATATACAGGATAGGAACCATCAATTAATTTGTGAGTGCTGCATTCTGCAAACCAATTGCATGTGCATTATGGTGTTGCTCGTTTTTGTAGAGGTGTTTAAGGTTTGGCAGTGTATCCTAGATGCCTGGAAATCTCGTGGCACTCCCTTGTGCAATTTCAGTGCTGGCTAGAATGGAGAACTGCAAAGAATGAGGCTCTCCCAAGACAGGGGGACAGAGAACCCTCTCTGGAGCCCAGTTTCTCTTGCCCTATGAGGATAAATGGGGAAATTATCATCACTTCAGTAGTAACCTTCTGGTTGCAGGTTACTTAGTGAGATGAGTTAGTGATTTGAAAATGGCTCCTCTATTGTTTTTGGAGTGTGATAACTGAGACTTCTATAAGAAGTGAGAAAATAGCGATTTTTATCTATTTCCCTTCCCAGCCCCCAACAATCCTGGGATCTCTGGTTAGATTATAGGTAAATGTGTAAGAGCTTCAAACTGTGGAAGATATTTTTAAAATGACTGCTCCTGGGGTGGGGAGAAGGGTGGGTTTGCATGACCTGAAACTGGAGATACTCTGAAAACGAACAAATAGCAGAAGAGATTATTGTAGTCACGAAGGTATTCACAGAAACTGCAAAATCAGAATTGGATTTGAAGCTTGCTGAGTCTTTCTAAACTGTAGAAATGCAGGTGAATAAGGAGTCAGTTTTTAAGATGACTTCTTTTTGTAGTGTATTTTCAGAATGTGCAGCACTTTAGTGCAGGATTTCAAAGGCTCATTTTCCGAGCATTAGGTTTTTCAGTGCCTCTCCTTTAGCATATAGGATATAAGATTTGCGTCTGGAAAAAACTGTATGTGGGCCTCGTGCAAAGACTTCCAGGCATGGAGAACACCAGCGCTTGTGCCGTGCATGTGCTGAACGTCTTTGCTCGTCTCCAGATGAATTTGTCCCTTGTAGAGGGCAGAACATTGCGAGGAAAAAACAGCAGCCTGAACGCAGTGGTGTTGGGGCAGCGGTAGCTGTAAAATAGAGGAAAGTACAGCAAGAAGCACAGCTAAATTCTGCAGTTAGGCTGTGTCCTTGGTAGGGAGTGTTTGTGAGCGTGGCGGTGGGATGCTGGTGGCCAGGGGACAGGGTGCGGGGTGGCACGACGCGGCTCGGGGGCCGCCTAGCGGGACCTCTCCGCATGGTCCCCAGCCCTGCGCAGCACATCCAGCGGCTGGGAACAGCCCGCAGGCCAGGGCTGCAAGCAGATTAATTTTATCCCTCGTGTTAAATACCGGCCTGTGCGTACAGCTGTTTCTCCAGGCTGGAAAATCCTGCCTTTTCCTTCCCCGCATTTGGATAACAGCTGAACAGCTAGATATTAAACACTTGAGTCAAATTGGGGTTGCTAGAGCCAAGTGACTAAATCCCCTTTTTAAGCACCGAAATTAAAAGATGCCTAGAGCTTATTTTAAGAGATGCTAAGCTTCCACTTGCAAACATGAAACACCAGACTTGTTAAAGTAAAGCCCGGGAGGCTCCTTGGCAGAGCAGCTTCTTGCCTGGAACCATATTTTGAGCTCTAGTCTCCACCCAGGCTGCTGTGCTGGCCCCAAGAGCAGTAGCTCCATGGGCTAATGCTCCCATGCAAACACTCACTGTAGCTGCAGAAATGGTGGCTGGGCTGCTTGCAGCTGTGCCGTGTAAATAGGTACATGTTCAAGAGAAATCCTCGTCCCTTGCTGCTTTTCTGCTCTATAAAAAAAACGCCCTGCCCCACTTCTTTGTATACTGGAGAGTTACAGTAACATGCAAGGATTTGGTGCCAGGACTTCGGGGCATGTGAAAATTCTAGGTCTTTTGGGTCATGAGTGTGTGAAACCCTAGTGCTCATGGCTGTAACTTGCAGAGTCCAAAGCAAATGTGAGTGAAGGCATTAATGCTTGCTGGAGTCCCTGGGTGACTTGAAGCACCGGTGTGATTCTCCTCTGCTATCCTCGTGGTGCAACTTGACATTCACATTACCTGGGTGCATCTCGGGGACTGGTGTTGGAGGCAGCTGGGAGTCCTTTATATGGATCCTAGTGAAAAGTGTTTGGTGTCTTGAAAGGAATGATGCTTCTACAACTTCTGGCCTTTTTGCAGTTAAGGTGCTGTACAGTAATACAATTAGACAAAGTTGTTTCCCGAGAAGATAAACTGCTTCCTTTTTGCTGCAGATTTTTTTTCTTTGGGATTCTGAATATTCCCCAGCCACGTGTCCCTGACAGGGCCGAATTAGTTTAGATGTTGCAGAGGGAGAGCTCAGTCTCTGCTTTTCTTGCAGGTGATTTTTGGAGCGGGCGGTGTGTGGCAGTTCAGCAACGTGCTCCCCAGGGCAGCTGTGGGACACGGCCTTCCCAAGGGATGCGGAGGAACCTCTGCTTACAGGTCGGGTGTTCCCAAAAACTTTGCATGCTGTCACTGCTGTCTGCTATGTTTTCTTCTGGATTCAGAGAACAGCTTTGTTGGATGCAATGCCTTTAAAAAGGGAAAGAGACTCTTTCAAACCATCTGCTTCTGAAACTTTAGACCTGGGAACTCTTTTTACTTCTCTCTGTCAAAACATGATGAGAGGTAGTTGTTCTGCCTTTTTTGATATCTTTGTCTTTCTTTCTGTCAACAAAGCTTGTGGATTTTTGAGGAAGCAGGATGCTCCTAAAGACAAGGGAGTGACTATTCCGCATGGGAGCTGTTGTGCATCCTCAGGGCTGGCTCGTCTGGCCAATGTCAGTGTTGCATCGACTTCCTTGCAATGACTCTGCCCGTGATGTCCATAGCTGTAAATGCCAGTGTTCATTCAGCTCTGTATCCAGCTACTTCAGGCCAGCTCTGTCTTGGCTGTGAAGTTAAGAATAGTCTCTGGTGCCTCATGTAACTGGGGGAGACACCGCCAGGCCCAGCTTTTCATCTGCTCTTTTTTTCTCCCCTAAGAACTCTGCTCTATTTAGAGCTGTGCTGGTTTGGTACAAATCTACGGGAGAATTACCTTGTGCATTGCCTTCTGGTAGCTGGACAGTATCGAGACCCTGCTCTGCTGCGAGGAGGGATGGAACAACTTCCATCCATCCCTCTCAAGGCTGAATCCAAGGGTGCTTCCCTATTGTCTCATACGGGCACCTGCTGTGAATGATGAAGTGCCTTAGCCCTAACAGAGAAGACAACCCCCAGGTTTTAGTTTTTAAAGCAGAAAATATCACAGTACACTATTCAGTCACCAAGGAAGTTAACCTGTCCAGTCTGGAATAGGTTGAAGATTTTCCTGCGAGTCCTAGGGACGATTAAGGTAATGGTGAGATTTCTCCCTTCCTTAGCCTCAAGTTTCTAGAAGTCTTGATGCATCAAAGGAGCTGGATATGTCATTCCAGCAGGCTTAGGAGATCTGAGCTGCGTGGTCATTGCATTAACTGTGTGTGACTCATGCTGTTCAGCACTCAAATGATGACTTGCTGCTTCGAATATCCGTAGCTGTCCTATGTTCTATACGTGCTTTCTGCAGAATACAGCATGTTCTCATCTCCCCTGTCCCCAAACCAGCTGTGTTGTGTGTCCCTCAGAGCACAGGTAGAGGCCTGAGCTGATGCTGGTGTGCAGGCTGCTCCCTTTAGAGCTTGTGGAGCTGGCGTTGAACCAAGACTCCTTAGTCCTGCCTACCTACTTGTGCCACCACACAAGGTCCCTGAGCACTTACTGGGCAGTGGAGAAGGCTGCAGTTAAAGCAGAGGTGAGTGACAGTGTTTGATACCCTTGCACCTTGTCTCTAAAACCATGAGAGAGCTTCTGGCACTGCTGCAGCCTGCACCCAGGCAGGGGACCCACTGCTGAACACACGGTCCTCGAGGGCTACCAGTCACAGCACTGGGTGCCAGGGGTGACTTCTCTTGGTGAATCACTTCAGTTACGACCACAGTCAACTCTGGTCCAAAAATCTCATTCGGGTGCTACTCCAGCAATAGTCACATTGGGCACATAACACAGAGGTGCTGCCAGCAGTTGGGCTGCTGCTCCAGAGTGCAGACCCTCCGAAACTTGGTGTGGTCAGCACCAGCCCTTCCACCAGCAGGGCAAAGTTCCTGGGCCAGACCTATGCTTGTCAGCTAAGCAAGAAACGCAGGTTCCCCTCGAGAGCGTTTGCACTGAGGGTGTTATTTAAAGCTCCCGTTTCAGGTTTCATTGCCCCGCCTGGAGATTTGTTTTTAGCTCCCTTGCCTCCCGGCAGGGGAGCGTCTGTCTGGGCTCCATGGGAGATGTTCCCCAGTCCTGGGGCGCCTGCTCTGCCCCTCTGGAGTGAGGATCTGGGTGGAGGAGCATTCCTGAAGGCAGAGCGCTGGGGCTGAGCGCTTCCCACGGGAGCTGTGCAGCTTTCTGCGGCACCTGCATCATGCAGGACATTGCTGGACATCCCAGCTCCCGTGAAACCATCATCCTCCACAGCATTGAGCCGACTGCCGTGGTGGGTGGGCTGGTTTGGGACCTGGGGGGGTCCCAAATGTACCTGAAGGAAGGGGTCTTTGGCCACCTCCTGCTCGCAGTGGGGCCGGGCTCTTGCCTCTAGCAGAACCTGAACAGCAGTAATCTCAAGTGACTCCTTAAAATGTTTGCTCTGAGGGGCAGCAGGCTGGGGAAGGAGGAGATGCCGCTGATGCCAATGTGAGGTGGAGATTTTTCCATAATTTTGACCTGGTGTAACTCTTGCAAAGAGTAGAGAACAACTGCACCAGGATCTGATGATTGCTCTCCAATCTGCGTCTCTGCCATGGCCTATCTCTGATCTCTTCACCAGAGAGGATGGGGCAGCTGTTGGCCTCTGAAAAGGCCTCAGTCTATAGAAGAGCTCTGGCTCTTCCAACAGAGCTTGTGGTAGGTGTCATATAATCAAGTGTAGGAGAACTGCCACAATACTATTGTCACCATTATACCTGCTACACCCCAGAGCTCAACATGGGGACCCACTGAATCGTAAAACATAGCGAAAACCCTGCCAGTCCCAGAGCTTTTACACAGTGCAAGTCATGTGTGCAGAGTACAAATAATCAGAATATCACTGAACACTGTGTAGAGGCTGGGCATCTTTGCAGAATTAAGGCATAGGCTTGTGGTTCCCACAAGCAGAGGGTGTTTGAGTTGCCTAAATTAAGCCATCATTGAACAGCCAGAAGAAAGTTAGTAGGTAATTAATTGAGCAAAAACTAAGCTGTTTCACAGAACACTGGTAGCAAAAACTTGTACTGATGTTTCTAGGATGAAAAATAAGCACCTGGTCTAATAGGTATTTTTGCTTCGAGGAAGTGAAAAGGCTGGACTACTTAAGCTCTCTCAGGTGGCTTTTATGACAGAGATGCATCACACCCTGTGCTTGGGAGGGGAGATAAGGTTAGTTTAAATGAATAGTGGTGGTATTTGGGCTTCTACAGAATAATGTGCTTGGTTTATGGCAAGAAATAAGCTCGTTATTACTGGGAAGCCCAAGCGATGGCTGAAAGTGGGATGGACAAACTGCAGAATCCCCTCCAGGAAATATGATCGGTCTAATTTTAACTACGTGCACAGCATTTGATATGGAAGCAGCTGGTGTCGTACAAATCTGTTGGCCTGTCAAGCAACCCAAGTGCATTGCTAAAGCAAATATGTTCTTTTCTACCCAAAGGCAATCTAGAAAGCCAGGCCTGGTTTTAGTTTGCCCTGAATGCAGCTCTGCAGCAACAGATAGAGTGCATGCAGTGACTGGTCTATTAGATTTTTAATGCCATTTCATCAGAAAAGCGAGTCATGATTTCTTTTTTGACCGGTGTTACATTTCATGCTAGTACATACCTGTTTCTGTTTACAAATGGTGAAAAGTTTTTTCTGGACATATTCTTGGTTCCCCTCTTGTGAAAACCTTTTTCTACGGTGGGGAAAAAAAAAAAGAAAAAAAAGAAAATCTGGACCTTGGGTTGCTCTAGTTGAGGAAGTTTCCTTCACAAGTGCTGGATGCAGATCATCTGGGAAGGTCTGTGTAATGACAGCCGCCCATGGTCTGAGCCTCAGCTCCTGGTGGGCTCTTGATCTGCTAGACGTCACGCTGATTGCTTAAGAATATATCGAGGAAGTGATCTCAGTGCGTGCTCGGATTGCCCTCTTTTTGGCAGCTGGCACACAAAATTCCTAGGTAGAAAGCCCTAAAAATACAGCAGGGCTTGAATTTTCTGTTTGCTACAGGCTGACAGAGATGGTGTGTCTGTTAAACTCCTGCTTGTGTGTCCTGTAAGCCCTGGAAAACCTCGGGAAAATAAAACAAAAAGGGACTAATCTAGCGTGTTTTGGGTGGGGGGAGACCCTTCCCAGTGGTGCTGGAAACGCTTCATGTGCCACCGTGCCTGAATGCAGCCGTGAGCAGAGCTGTGACCTCCAGCTACTGCTGCAGCTGGAGCCTGGAAGAGCCCCTGGCACTCCGGGAGGAAGGGCTGGCCCTTCACGGCCAGCACCTTGGGAAACTGGGAACGGATACCACGGAGGAATGTGTGCGGAGCGAGGGAAAGCCCGGGCTCTGCCTGCAAACCCCGCCGGGTTTGCTTCTGCCTCAGCGAGAAGGTCAGTGAATGCATTTAAAACACTGTACATTAAATGAGCGGTGGAGACTCGCTGCAGTTCTCGTTAATAGTATTTCTGGAAAACAATCTTTTTTTTTTTTTTTTTTTTTTTTTTTCCTCCTTTCTTCCTCCTGCAGTGAAGTTATGCCACTGATTTCTTTTCTGGCTATCTTTTGAAACGCAAGCTAAGTATCAGTCTAAAAGACAACACAAATGTTATGGAAAAAGCTCTTTGACCTCCAAAATATACTAATTAATGCAGCTGAAAAGCCATATGTTAAAAAAGTGAAATCATATCCAAGTGCCAGAGAACAAAGTTCCTTCTAAAGGGCAGGTCCTGCCCTCAATTGGATATTGCTCCCTGCCCCCACAAAGAACAATTTTTAATCCTCAATATCTGTCGCTCGGAGCTGGGAGGCCCCAGACTCCCATTCCCACGTGTCCGGGTTCCTTCCAGGTTGGGCTGGCAGGTGATCCTCAGATGTGCACAGCACATCCCAGCTCCTGGCTGTGACTCCTGCACCGAGGAGGTGAAGGGAGGCACCGCACAGCTGAGCCTGCATCCCAGCAGGTAAAGCAGCATCCAAAGAAGGTGCCTTTTGGGCCATTTGCCTCTTTTCTCAGCTCAAGAAACCAAACTAAGTATTGGTGGAGTGGCTGCTTGCAAAGCGCCTTGGCACGGGAGTTGTTGGGGTGAGGAGCTCCTCCTGGCTTCACCCCTTGCACGTGTCCATGCAGCTGGATGCCTCTGCGGGGGCAGCTGAGTCTGCTCTTGCTGTGGAAACCACAGTACTGCCCCGGGGCTCTGTGGTCCTGCACGATGAGGGTATGAGATGCTCGTGCGGGCAGCAGGACCAAGTATACTGTGCTGCTGGAGGCCTGGCAAGCCAGGAGCCCCAGATGCCCTTGCTTGATGAGCCTGGAAGTGAGAGCAGAGCTCCACGTGCCAGAACGGAGAGCACTGCTCTCTGAAATCAAAAATCAAATCCCGCACGCTCCTCCCCGCTCCCCAAAAAGCTATCGGGTAACATGAGATTGTGATCAGTACGCCAGAAATTAAAATGTTGCTCACCTCTCTGAGCCATCAAATTGATTTCTGGGCTCCTGCTGCCAGCAGCTTGAGCCAGTGCCGAGTCTTGAAGTGGAAAGATTCCTCTAGACACAGTGACTCCTTTCTGAGGACTGAAGGATGTCTGGGGTGGTGGGTTACATTTCTCGTGTTGTGAGTGATGGCATGGCGGGAATGTCAGCTGTATGGGAGTAAACTGCAGCAATTTCTTCTCTCCAGGCTGTTTGGAAGTCAATAGAGCAGCACCATTCGCTAGAAGAGAATGGGTCCACTGTTGAGATTCAGCTGTGGCCAGATCGTCGTTAATTTATTGTGTTAATGCTCCTGAGCACTGAAAAGATGCCAGCTCAGGTTAATCGTGACCCTCTGCACTGAAAGAGGGCCAAGGAGGAGAAGTAAGACAGAACCTCATTAGAACCAGGACTCTGTTATACAAATCTGGAATGTGAGGAATTTCCTATTTAACTGGGATATAAAGAAAATCTGAGCTCCTTGCCCTCCCAAGTGCTGAGGAATGCAGGGGATGGCTTCGATTTGGTGGTGACAGCAGTATGTCTTGCTGACTCCAACAGTCTCATACAAGTCTCCTCGAGGCTCCTACACTTGAAGAGCTACGTAAAGCTCTTGATTCCTCAGGTAACGTTCTGGTGGCAGAAGCACAATGCTCTTATGAGCTTATATTTTTAAGTGAGCTGTGTTGTTAAATGAAGCACTCTGGTGAGGAGCTGGAGTAACGACGTTATTGAGGCACAGGATTGTGTGCCCATGCCCGGTGTTACTGCAATGAATTTGACGGTTACTGTGCTCCAAAACCCAAGGTCACAGCTGATTTCAGGGAGCGCCTTGTGGCCTTCCTGCTCCATGTTCTCTCCTCCATGCTCATGAGCTTTCAAGCAGAAGACATTCCGTGCCTCCTGAATGTTGTGGAAGCGGCACAACTTTGATGTTCTTGTCCTTTATGGGCACTTTACGCCTTGGGTGCATGCTCACCAATGTTTGTCATCACTGATTTTGGTCTAGGGATGATGCTTCTTCCCTTGGGATGCCTTTGACTGAAGTGTGCCTTGCTGTTCTCTGTTGGGCTTGAAGACCTCAGAGGAACATGTCTTGATCTCCAGGAGTGCTGCTCTACCCTGCTGTGGAAAAGGACCGGTAATACAAATCAGTGGGATTTACTTGGGTCCTCTAGCTAGACAATCTAGCCCTAAGAATTTAAACTATTATTCACCCCTTGATGGTTAATTGTCAGATGAACTTTTGACACTGGCTTGAATGCAGAGATGGTGAGAAGAGACTGGCTATTCCAGCCATCTTAAAGCCTTCTCAAAATGGAAAAGCAGCTGGCACACAAATGCTGGGGCCCTTCTTCCTGAAGTGCTTTGTCAGGGTCTTTTGAAGTGACATTTCAGCTTATATCAGATCACTTTGAGACAGATGAGTAGTGATTTTTTTCCCCAAAAGAGTTTTCTTAAACTGAGAGGAATCTAAGTAACAAATGGTCTTAGTGTGAAAATGAATGGAATCTGCCCTGTGGAGAAACCAGGTATCTTCAACGGTGAGCTGGTACCTAGGCTGATTGCGATGATGAAGAGTTGAACTAATGCTTATGGTCAATAGATGGGTTCAGGAGATGGGCAGAAGTTTCTTGCTTCTGCAGGGAAATTCAGACCTTTGTTGGGAGTCTGATGACCCTGGTGAAACTCAGACCTCAATGCACAGCTGGCCCCTCAGAGTAGCTTAGATCAAACTGGTGTCCTCATCACTGGAGAATCTGAGATAGGAAGGGAACTTGGCAGTGTTATGGATCCTGGGGAAAGAGTTCCTGGAAGATCCCCCAGGTCTTTTCCAGAGAGTAATTTACCTCTGGTGGGCAGGGGCAGGTCGGGAAGAGCTGCTGAAGAGTGAGGAGGAGACCGAACAGGCCTGCAAAGGTAGATGTCTATGTTGCTGGTACATGTTTAAAGGCAGTTGTACCTGTGTCTGGCGTCCTCACCTGAGAGATTCTCAGCTAAGTGACATCAGCATGTTTATGAGTTAAATCAGTTGTGAACAGAGGAGGAGGAGAGACCCCACAGTGTCAGAGCCAGCCTGTTGTGGGGACCACGCAGCAGAGTGGCAGCGATGGAGAGTGGTGGAAGGCTCTCTAGCCCCCTTCCTGTTGCTTCTCCCTGGGTGTCTCGAAGTGGGTGGTAAACACCAAGACGCTCAGCCAAGTTCGGCTGATTAAACTTAGTCAAACCTGTCTGAAACTGGACTTGCCAGTTGGCTGAGCCAAGTCTGGCTGATTAAAGAGTGAAACCAGTATGAAACTGGCAATTGCGAGGCCACCTCCCATCTTTGATAGCACACTGGTCCAACTCCAGTTTCGGATTGAAAGAGTAGAGCTCCCCTGACTTCAGCATAGTGATGCACATCTCCATGGAGGCTGTTTCGCCAACAGAACACATCCTTCTTTTGCTCTTTCTACTTCAGAAGATCAGCAGATCAGTTCTCACTGAGCCAAGCAGGTCAGTAATTTTAGCCTAGATTCTTATCAGTTTTGTTGGTGTAAATCCAGGTTATTGTTGGTGATGTCAGTATTAGGCAAATACTCTTCCAAATTAAGCTGGCACAAGTTGGTGGACTTCAAGGGGATTGAGCAAGTGTGCTGGAAAAGGATTGCAAATGAGCATGAGTAATTTAAAGTGTGTTGTTATGTAATAAATGTGGTGTTGCTGGCGGGCATTTTCAATCATTTTTCAGTATTAATTTCTGAAAGTAATTTATCAGAGGTGCCTGTTTGCTCTCTGCATGCAAATCTCGGGAACAGCATTTTAATGGAGAGTCTGACAAGCCACAAATTATACTTCATGCGTCGTGCTGCAATAGGGTATTGGATGATGGCCTGGAGGCACCTGCTTATTGGATGTTCTTACAGTTATGTTTTCCGGCAGCACTCCCTTGGCTTTAAGTTCAGGCATTTTGACATATCTGATATATTTTCCAATGTAACTGAAACCTGTGCCAATTCAAGATATCTAGGCTTATCTGTAGGTAATCTGAGGAGTGGTGAGTATTTGTTGGATACTTTCCAGCACTGGTAGGTCCCTTATGCTGATATCTGTGAAAATT
Source organism: Tinamus guttatus (assembly GCF_059628265.1). Lineage (NCBI taxonomy): Eukaryota > Metazoa > Chordata > Aves > Tinamiformes > Tinamidae > Tinamus > Tinamus guttatus. The sequence goes on along the minus strand of NW_028289244.1, from coordinate 3,511,512 downwards.
GTGTACTGATGTGCCCCCAGCACAGGTCCTACCAAACCTCTGCAGGCTGAATTGCAATGCCAGCTCCATCCACAAAATATCTTTAAATCTCAGGAGTTTCCCCCTTGAATATGGGTCTAGGTTTTACCAAGGTAGAGCAGAAAGATTTCCAGAGAAGAATGTTTTAACCTGGCCTTTCCTTAGCAAGCTACTTAGTAGGGCAGAAAGGTCTGAGTTTATCACAGCTTCTTGTTTCATCTCATGTCGTGACAGTAGTTCTTGTGATAGGCTTTTTGCTCTGGTGCTTCGGAGAAAGGGTCAGTTTGATGAAGAGGAGAAAATGGACTAAAAGCTGAGACCTTTCCTCTCAGCATGCCTTGGCCAGAAGATATGCAGAAGGGGATTGCATGCACTGCCTTGTACCACCCGGGCCTGCTGTTTTTAGCTCTTGCAGAAGCTCTCCGCATGCTCCACATGCCGGCTGAACAGCTGCAGCCTGCCTGGGCGCTGCGCAAGCACCTCTGGGCCCCAGGACGGCTGGTTTCAACACCCAGAAGCAAAAACTTTTTAAAAATCGATGTTTTCTGTGCTCTGCCAAAAATATTCAACCTGTTCTCTCCACATGGCTTTGAGCCTTTCCTCAGTGTTTAGAGGCTGGGACAAGAAGGAAGAGCCACCACATCTGCTCTGAAACCTGCTTTGCTCCACCTGGGCGTCCCAAGAAGACAGGGGAGCAGGTAGTTGTGTTTCCAGTCTCCGTCTCCTGTTGCTGGCTGCTATTTCCAAGGAAATGCTCCTCTCTCCTCACCCTTGGGAGGGAATGGGCAGGTTCGATTGCCGTCTGTTTTCATCCTGCTCTAGGGATGATGCTTCGAGGGCAGGGAACAGATCTGGTTCCCTTTACTGGTGAGCGCTGTGTCAGCAAGGATTTATCTGTCATATTTCCCATGCAGATACATCTCTCCTACAACCCCATTTATCCCTGAGCTGCAACTAGAGACCCCAGGCATCAGAAACATTATAATATATGCTGGATTTTAATTTACTATTTCACTTTCTTATGTTTGGATATTGGCTTTCATCTGCCTTGCCGACACTCGCCTGCCCATCCCCAGCGAACGGCAGATGGCAGCCGAACTCCGCGTTTTCAGACAAAACCAAAAAGAATTTCAGCAGAGCATCCTCTAACATCGAACCGAGCGCACGAAATGCCACCGAGCATTTAAGCCACACTACAGAAGATTACTAGTACACTTAAAGTTCCTGATACCTTCCTGCAATGCACTAAATTGCATTTGCAAATGCCCTGGCAGAGCTGTCAGAGCGCAGTGACTCTTGCTGTCCCCTGCATTGCAATGCACAGGCAGAGCAGGCAGGTGCTGGACCCGCTAAAGGCTTAAAAAGTAACACTTCTTTTTAAAATTAATCTCTTTTATTGCATATAAAATTAAAATAGATAAAAATATAGACTCTTTCAGAGTTTTTTTTTTTAATTTAACAAAGATATCTGTAGCTCAAATATATTCCTTGTCTAGCTGCCACTGGCAGATACTGATACCTATTTCTTGTCAATCATTTCTTTGATGGGTTTCTATTTTAATAGGATTAGCTGTAATGTTACGTTTTGCTGCACATATAACTATGCATCCTATTAATAGTATACAGTGCAATGGGATCTTGATATTGTGAGTCTGATTTTCTCCTCTTGAAGATGAGAGTCTTTCTGTGATTTAAACCTGCATTGCATTTAGCCCCCAAGTCTCCAGATGGGGTAGATTAGTAGTAAAATGTAAGCATAAGTATATAATTCTTGTGTATTAATTTCTGAGTGTATATTTTTTTAAAAATGCAGTACTTCTTAGCAGTATTCAATAGTGCTGGTGCAAATAGGGCAAATTCAGTGGTTCAGTGCAGATTTGCCCACAGTTTATATGTGAAGCAGGAGCACTACGGGCCTTGGGCTGCATCTGGGCTCCTGAAGGTGATGGAAGGTCTCCCGCAGGTTGGTCGGTTTTGATCCATTAGTTCATTTCTCCCTCTCCTGGTGAGGAGACAGACTCCGAAAGCCTCAGCTCGTGCTGAGCGCACCCAGCAATGCTCATTGCATCGCTCGGGAGGAGAAGGGGAGGGCAGTGGTCTGCAATGTCTGTCCCCTGGTCCCCCCGTCCCCTTCTTTCAGCTGCCTATGTGTGGGGGAAGAGCTGTCCCCTTGGTCCCACGTGGCATCCTCTGGGACACGTTGTGTTGGGTGACACGGTGCAAGGCAGAGATACCTGAACGGAACAAGCTCATTCTGCCTTCTGCTTGGAGTAGATGCAGTGAGGTGTTTGACAAGGAAAAAGACATTTTATTATTATTATTATTATTATTCCTTTTGCACTATTTCTATTCTAAGCCTTTTTTTTTTCTTCTGCCTATCTGCTAAAGTAGGCTGATTATTTTAGCATCCTTCATTTTGCTAAGTAGTTAACAAACTCTTGCATGACAGTGGTGAGGAATGGCAAGTGTTTTAACATAATGTGAGGATGTACAGCTTGGCGTGGGTAACTGCTTTGTCTGAATCGTTACCAGAGGGAGGGTTCCTGAAACAGCACTACTGCTTCTTGTAGAAAACCCCATTTCGACAGCTAATGAAAACTTAAATGGTGGTGGCATTTCCTTTAAAAGTATTGCCAGTAGGTCTGCAATTCGAGGAGCCAAGATGCACCGAAAGCTCCTTGGATGCTTTGGCTCCATCACTTGGCTTTCCTTGGCCACTGCCAAGAGCATTGGATGTCCCCTACTAAGAAGTCCTCATTTCTTCCTTAATAGACATCAGCGCTGCTCGTGCTTGACATCAGAGCTTGGTCATGACGGGAAGCATTTGGAAGGTAGAGCAAAGGAAGGGATTTGAGGACAAGCTCAGGAGATGGAAGGTGTATGGAAGGCTCAGAAGAAAACACGTTCATTAACTGGGGAGTATCTCTTGTTTTGACCCTGCCTTTGGGCCCATTCCTATTGCTTTGTTCCTGCTGTGTGGAAGTGAGGGAGGGATGGATCTCCTGGGCTGCCTGCCTGACCAGGGGACAGGACTCACTGTTTGGGCACGTTGGGAGCGTAGTTTGGGATCTGAAATGCCCAGCTCTGCTCTGAGCGTGTGGGGAAAAGTGTGTGCAGCAGCGAGGAGGAAAGAGGTCTGAGCTCCTATGGGATTTGAGTAGCCGAGTCCATTAGAGTTCCTGGCAAATATCAGCCTGGGTTCATGCTGGCATACTTTGCAAGTCTTTTAAAATTAAGTACTAAAAATCAATGCATTGCAAGACTCCCAGCATGTAATTCTGAACCCATTAGAAGACTGTACTAATATTGAAAATAATCTTTCTATGGCAAATATTACTTTAAATGTATTTTTAAAGTAATTTGAACTTGTATATTGGGCAGAAGAGGAACAATTAAAACAAAGTAAAGATTGCATTGTGTTGCTTTAATTGTGATGGATTGAATTGTTTGCTGAAGGAAAATATCTACAAAGCACATCTAAATGCAGAAGCAAAAGTGAAAATTGGTCTCAGCTGTTCCAGTCCCCATGATAAACGTATACTTATTTGTCTAATGCATTCCTTGCCATATCTTGATAACATTAGGAGCATGCAGTGCATGAATTAATTCTACTGAGAACTTCTGTAAGATTATCTCTGAACCCGTTATAACCATGAGGAATCAGCCTTTATTTCAGGTGTCATGTGTTCGTTTGTACGTTTATGTTTTTAAAGCTGCCTAAGGGAGAGGAAAACCTTGCCTTTTTGAAGCATTGCACCAATGTCTAGTGTAGTTCAGGGTTCAGAAAATTATCAACTAAGCCAATGTTAGAGATGTGACCTGTCTGTCAAAGAGGGCCCTTCCATCCACATGGTTGGGCATGACCTGTGCGTGGTCTCTGCCATGGAAATGGGACTTGGTGATTAAACCTGGGAGCTGGGAATGGGGTTGGAGTATGTGAGGGGCTGTTAATGGCAGTGTCTGATGGGTTAATGGTGTTGAAACCTCAAAAGCTTTAATTTGGGAGTATCCATGGCATGCATGTGCATGTTGACACATACTTGGTTTCACCATTGGAGCCAGGGGGTAGAAAGCAGAGGTTGCGGAGTGCAGGACTTTGTGGCAGTCTTAAATTAGCCAATAGTTTTCTCTTCCAAAGAGCAATTCCTAGGAACCAACTTCAGAGGCTTTCCAGCTGTCCTATAGCACAGGGGCAACATTTCTCCTTTTACATTTAGAAGCCCCAGACCTTGTGGAGGAGCAAACCCATTTAGTCTCATGTCCCAGGGACCTGCTGTAGTCAGCAGTGTGACAAAAACGTTGGGCTTTGCAGATCTAGCCTGAAATGCCTTGCTGGAGAGCAGCTCGTGAGGGTCACTGTGATGTGTGACCAGCACTTCAATTAATGCTTCTTCTATCACCAACGGTTAATTATGGCCATTAATTGCAGGTTCAGTAGCAGCGTCCTGCACTAATTGTAAATTGCAGCATTTTGCTAATTGTAAATCCTGGCTGGGCTCGTGCCGCGCTGGGGTGAGCGAACGCCCTGCGGAGCTCCGTAATGAGGGTGCAGCGGGTGGAGGTGACGGGGCTGTAACGATCCGGGTGACAAACGTGCCCTTAATTGAGACCTCCCTGCCCTCCCCAGGGGCCTCAGTGCTGCATCTTGGCTGCTGCAAGACGTCAAAGAAGTCGCTGTAGAGCTGCCATAGTCTTGTGCTGGTCCTCACCATAGTGAGGATGAAGTCCTATGTGATGGTACAGTGTGTTAGCGGGACATTTCCAGGGAGAGGAGCCCAGGGGGTGATGAGGCACTAAGCAACGTGGGGAGCCCCTTGCTGAGAGAAGCTGGGAGCTTGTGGGTGCTGCCGGGGGCTGCCTCGTCCCTGCTGGGGCAGTGAGGGGCTGCGTGATGGTCCCTGGCTCGCTGCAGTGCCCGGGGCTGGTGCTTGGGAACGGCGCCCGAAGTCGGGTTTGGGGAAGCAAACACCCTGCTAGCAGCTTCTCACTTTCTCTTCTTGGTGGCAGTAGTAGCAGAAAAGTGATTCTCTTATTAGCACCCTGCTCCGTGGAGGTTTAAATCAGATGTAGCAGGTGCTTCACTGAACGGGTTTTCCGATATTAATCGTCATCTCTGTTCTATCTGGAGGTGCTCCATGCGAGTGCTGAGCTCCTGGGCTTGGATCCCAAGGGCACGGTCATCCACAAGGACCCCACGTAGCAGGGGCAGAAGGAAGCCCACAGCTCTGCTGGCTGTCCCGTGCCCCTGCTTAATGCCAGCTCCCTTCGGGGGCATCGTCTGCCCGCGCTGCTTGGCGGTCCAGCTAGGGATGCTTTGTCATGGCAGTATCCTATGTGCAAAGAGGCAGAACAGACTTTCACTTCTAATTAAAGCTGCTTATGCAGCCTCTGGAGCTACTGGGGCTCTGGAAACAAAGCTGCCAAATAATTTTTTAACTGTTAATAAAGCTATTGGTATTGGAGGCTAGTATTGACTGTTAACTGTCCCCCTCTGACCCCGGCTTGGTTAATGAAAATAGCTGTTGGATGAAAATAGTGAGAGTCTGGGTTGTGAACGTGTGTGTTTGCACCGCTAATCACTTGAAAAATCAATCTCCAGAACTTTGTTTGCTTGGAGCAATTGATTAGCTGCTGTCTGTGCTTTTTTCTTTTTAATAAACCCCCCGAGTTGAACAACAGAAGGTCTATAATTAAGGAGAGCTTTTTTTCCTTCCCCTGTGACGTTCTGGCAAATGTTAACCAGCAGGTAGCTGAGCAGAAGCAGGACAGCAATGCCCCGTGGTGCTTGTGTAACCCCGGGCGTTCCCTGCGGGAAGGGAGGGACAGGGGCACCCTGCTCCCTGCAGCAGCCGAGGCCCATTCCCATAGCGGAGGAACGTGGCCCGTTCCCGTTGCGGTGACTTCCGCGGGTCTCTCCGTCTTGGCCCAAGGGATGCTCGGCTTGTAGGGATGCTCCTCCTTGGCCAACCCGGAGACTTGGAAGGTGTTGAAATGGGAGCCACAGCAGTTCCCAATGAGAGGGTTCCCCAAACATCTTCCTCCGTGACCCCCGGTTAGATTATGACAAAGGTGACACAAAATAGAGGGTCACATATCCCGAAGGTGATGTTCTGTGCGGCAGCGTTTTGCCCTGAAGACACTTGGCATGAATGGGAAAGCGTAATTCTATAGGCTAGGAGGGCTGATGTGATAGAATATTAAGGATTCTTGCTTTTCTTAAGTGATTTTCCTGTCATAATACAATTTGAGCAGCGAGACAGGTAAGAGCTGTGAAGATTATGGGAGTAACTGGAACCTGGTTGTTTTTTAATTTAGCACTAAGTTTAATAGGAAATCCAAGCTGTATGCAAGTCATAAAAGTGAGCCTAGGAGTGACAGTGTTTCGATGGATAGTAAATATGGGGATTTGATGAATATTGAAAAGTATTTGTCCTGCTATGCTTCTGTAAAACATGTTTCCTTTTCCTAAGTTAACAATGCTCTAACTATGGTGACTGTAAGTGAAAAGGGTGTTCAGTGAACAAAGTTATGTTTCTTTTTTCTTTCTTTTTTTTTTCTGTTTTTCTTCTGATTTCTGAATGACCTTGCATCAGCCATCTGGCATAGAGAAAGTTTTTAGTATGAAAAATTAATAGATACAATCTGAGCATACTACTGCCTTGATTTTCTCCAGTGCACAAAAAAAATAGTTTGAACCCATACACTGCTGCAGGGAAAATGCCAATAAAACAACCAGTCCTTTTTTAAGTTAGTGTTCGGTTGTCCATTTGCAGAAAAATGAGCAATGTTCCTACCTGACGGTGCACAGGGAGTTGCTGTGTTGTCTGTCCTGCCTTGCCCAGCCCGTGTGTCAGGTGTGACCCAATGCAACCTGCTGCCTTGGCCAAACAGCAGTGGCTAATGGTGACAAATTATGAGATGATAATTTTATGATGTGGGCAAACAGTTGTCAGGAGCTGGAGCAAATCCAACAAGCCCTGAACTTGTGACTGAGCTGGAACTTCAACCTTGGTCTCTGGAGATAAGAAGACAGAATGTCAATACAATAAAAGGATGAGATGGGGATTTTGGTTACTTTCCTTCTTGCAAAGCTCAGCAAAGAAAAAAATCTGTTTGTTTCATAAAACCAGGTTCTGCACATTTGCACAGAGCCCCCCAAGTGAAAACGTATGTGGAAACTACTGATTTACTAGTTGAGTGGAGGGCCTGATGCTGGAACTCAGCAGCAAGCGCGTGTGGTTAGTGCATGAAACGCAGCAGGTCCAGATTGCTTCAGGGTTGTGCCTAGATGAAGCCATTTAAAGCATGGCTTTATATACAGCATTGGTAACAGGGTGGCTGAGGACTTGCACTGTGTTTATGGTGGTGCAGGGATAGAGTGGGATGAGTTTGCAAACGCGGAGGTCTGGGCTGACACGGGGCTTGTGCATTGCAGGCAGCATGTGGAACTGCTGGGCTTGAGGGGCTACCCCACACTGGGACACAGACCTGGGCAGGGATCTACAGCTGAGTCTGTCCTGGCCTTTTGTTACAGTTAAACTGAGACAGTTGTCCTGCAAATGTCACTTCTCTGTTACATTCAAGAATTTCATGCTTTGGGATTATTTCAGGGGCAAAATTGGATGAAGAAATGTATTTTGAGAGTTTCCTGGACAGCACGTGTGCTGCAAAACCAGTGCTCTTGAATGCCTTGGGTGTGCAGCGGAGAGCAGGTGCTGTCTGCTTGTGTGATAAGACAGATGTGCTCCAGATGTGTCCGGTGTTGTGGCGTTGGCACAGCTGGAGTCACAGGGCACGTGTGGTCGGCCTGGCGCTTCCCAGTGCTTCAGGGACTGTGTTGGTAAAATGCCCTGGCTTGCATAAGGGTGCTGAAGCCTGGCTTTTCATTTCTATTGCTTCATAGCTGTTGTCAATTTTTAATTACAAAAAAAAATACCTAAGTGAATGGAAACAACTTGTTTGACATAAGCAATCCAGCTGGTAAAAGCCCAAAGTTTTTTTTTTTTTTTTTTTTTTTTTTTTTTTTGGAAAAAATCAAAACCTTAATTTGCATTGCCCTGATCGGTAAAGCTGAATTAAGTGTCATTAGATCCTGGTTCTAGGCAGTTCCATCAGGTAGGTGGCTGCTCTTGCTAAATACTGTGAGAAACTTAATCCTTGCCCTTTCCCAGTAAGGGAGTGGTAGAGTGAAGGAGGGAGAGGGAAATGAGCTGCTTATGGCTTCAAATGCTGGGCAGATTTAAAAATGGACAAATTGGAATGGACAGATTTAAAAATAAGGTTTTGATCCCACCAAGATATCTCCTGAGCACCCCAGAGGCCCCGTCTCGTGGTAGTCCAACCAGCACTGGTCCATGCACCCTTCAGGTGCTGCCTGTTATTCCCTTCCTAAAACTCCATACACTTTATTCTTCCATACCTTATCCCTTAAACATGTTTTTATACAGCCCTGCTACCTTCTGGTTCTCAGTTCTCCTCATGCTTTTGGCTTTTTAGCCAGTTTGATCCAAGTGGCTTCTATAGCTTTGCTTGGAAACTGTTTGGTTTTGGTGCCAATTGTAGAACAGACATGTGCGTTTTCCCCCTTTCAGTATCCCAGTAGAGATACTGAAACTCCTGTTTTTTTTTATATTGAAGACTGAACGACATTAATTTGCCAGTTCATAATTTTTCTTTGCAGTGTACTGTTGTTCTTCTCAAATGTTTTTTGTACAACTCCTCAAGATCCCCTCCCTACAAAAACATACCGCAAGTATTTTTTTTTATGAACACTAACCCCACTAATCTTTTAAACAGAACTTGGCTACCCCTAGAATATCAGTATATTCTCTATTTTTATTTTGGAAAGAGCCAAGGACCCAAATCTGCATAGGACAGAACTTATCAACTCTTTAAATTGCTTGGTCAACAAAACTAAACAGCATTAACAAGAAGAAAAAGTGATTTTTTTCCCTTGAAATACTTGACTTGTCATGTGTTTCACAGAAAAGGTCTTGAGGCTTAACAGGCTGCTCGGGCACATGTGAGTGGTGGTGGCATTTTCTTGTATAATGCCCTCAGTATCCCTGGGCTGGGCCTGTTTGCGTGGCGGCCAAGGGAAAGAAAGAATCTTTTTGTTATCATTTATCAAAGGCTTGCAGTGCTTTTCTATTATTTACTGTCAGAGCCTGGGTATCCTGGAACATCAAGTTGTAATTATTTCCCCAATTTTGACCTTTCAGTCAATCCTGATTTTGCTTTTTTTTGACCTTTCGGTCAATCCTGATTTTGCTTTTGGATTCAATACTGATTTTTGGCCACTTTTTAAAGGAGTCTCAACTCTGTCTCTAATCAGAAGCCGGCAATTTTGCATTCCCTGTCAATCCTGGGCTTCAACTCCTTTAGCAGTAGCACGAACAGACAATTAAATGTAGTGTGGCCATAGTGTAGCATGAACAGTGAAACACAGGCAACATTTTAGGTGGGTTTAGTTAATGAAGTAAAAAATAGAGCTATACCATGGTTGTATCAGTTTGAGGGATTTCTGTTTGACGCGCGTGGGGTCTGACACGGGTTGGCAGAAGCTTCTGCGATGCTCAAAGGTTGCAGATGCCTTTGGAGAAAGCGGGCTTGGAATAACGTTTCCGGTCAGTGCCCTGGCTAACCGCATTCAAAACTGCTGGAGTGTGACATATTCCAGAATTCCTGCCCGCTCCGACGCCCGCTGCGGCTCTCCTGGCTCCAGACTGAGCTCCGCAGACTGATGCTTCCCTCTAACAAAGAGCAGGAGATGGACGGCACCAGCAGAAATACCCCCCGGATGGCCAGCTCAGGAGGAAACTTGGGATGTTTTAGATGTTCCTTGGGTGTTGGGGATGAAGGATGTTGGTTTGGTTGACTGATGCAAGCAGTCACTTGTGCCCTGTGTGTGCGATCAGGTGAGAACTTGACCTGTTTACACTGCCAGAAAGGTCTGATAAACTGTGTGTAATAAGACACTGAAAGCCAGCTGAGAAGCAAAAATGTAAATGTTTACTGGAGAGGCTATTACGCCAGCTGACGGCCTTGTGAGGTCAACCTGATAAACTGTTTTCTGCAAATACTGGACTATTAGACGTAGTTACCGTAAAAGAGGCTCCTTGCTCGCTCAGTTATCTTCACTAACGTTTGTCCTGTGGGTGTGGTGAAGTCCTGCTGACCTTTACTTTGAAATCCCTGTGAAAAGAACAAAGTTAAAACCATCGAGGGTGAAGTACCATCGTGCTGCGAATCCAAAGGATCAGAGATATTCTTGGAGGACCCAACTATTGAATGCTCCTGGCTGACTCTTAGGCTTCACGAGAAGGTTTGCAGCCCCTTGCTAACACCATTGGTGTCTGGTGGCCCTTGTGTTCCTGCAAGGAGAGCCCATATTTCTTGCTTTTCAGGGCAAGCGCAGGTTGCACTGGGGAAGGTGGCACATGACAGCTGGCCATGCTGGCACTGCTGTGTTTTTTCATGTTAGATTGATCTTGGTTAAATTACTCTCAGCGGTGTCAGCACTGAGCTGAGGCCTCAGTAGATGCTAGAGTTGAGGTTTCAGCAGATGCTTGAGTTGAGGTCTTGGTAGGCTCCTTTGATAGACAAGAGTGACACATGTTCAGTTTACAAGTTTGTCACTCCCTTTTTTCAAATTTTGCCTATTCCTTTCCCTTGTCCTTTTAGCATATATATGTGTGTGGATTTTCCATCCTATGTAACCTAGATGTTAAATGGTTCCATGCCTCTTTGATCATTCTAGAAATATCCTATGAAGCTAAAATACTTAAATAGAATTTTTCCTGAAAAGCAGTTGCCAATGTGAATTAAATACCCAGATATATGTTCATGATGTTAGAACCTGCTCTGAGCCTTGTAAACTGTATCCCTATCTCCTGCAGAATTCCCTGGGTATCTTCTGGGACCTCCACTGCTGTGAGCTTTCAGTTCAGAGTTTGTATTTGCAGCTGAAGAGAGAACTTTTACTGGTGGATTCATTGAAGGGGCAATGGGAACAGATTAGCACAAGGCATTAGATGCTATTAAGTTTCCACTGAATTGCTTAAAAGGGGCAGGGATAGTAACTAATTAATTTTGTTGAGGCAAATTCCGAAGAGTGGGATCTAATTTGTTTTGTCTTGCCCAGGGTCATTTCTTACGTGTAAGAAAACAGAGGTTGCATTTATAAAATTATTAATGTAACGTGGATTAAACAGCTTCGCACTGGCTGCTTGCTTGAGGAAAACGTGGCAGTAGGATTGGAATATACTGATGGTGAGTGATGACAAATCCTGAAGTGGCTTCTAGGCTGAAATTAAATCGGGCTGCCGTGTGGAGGCTCTGCAGGAGCTCAAGCATGAGCTGGGGAGGTCCATTGCTCTGCTGTTTTTCTCCCAGCTCTACTAGTTATAGAATCCTAGAATGCTCAGGGTTGGAAGGGACCTCTAGAGATCATCCAGTCCAACCCCCTGCACACGCAGGGTCACCTAGAGCACGTGGCACAGGACTGCATCCAAGCGGGGTTTGAAGATCTCCAGAGAAGGAGACTCCACAACCTCTCTGGGCAGCCTGTTCCAGTGCTCTGGCAGCCCTTACTGGTAAGAAATTTTTCCTTAAGTTCCTATGGAACTTTTGGTGGAACTTATTCTTACATTGAAGAGCTAACTCAGATTTCCTATAGTTATAGCCCTATCATCTACATGCATTAACGAGTGTTCCTGCTCTAGCTGCGCGAGGATGAACCGCATTCTGCAGAGAATAGCTCCGCGCAGGTGCCACTTCCATCACATTATGTAAATAGTCTGTGACTAATAGAGAAGCCCACGAAACGAAATAAAAGGCATCAGTCAGTGCATTTGCATGGAAACGAAGCTATATGCCAAAGGAGCCTTGTTTAAAAAATGAGCAATAGTAGACAAGATAATTCCAAGGTTGTCACTGTGGAGCAATTCTGAGTGGCTTATTATCAGGGAATTGAAAGGGCAGTTTCATTTTGTATTTAAGGAGCCCGTGAGGTTCCACTAAGTACATTTGCAGTCCTCTGACCTTTTGTGGTGAGCTTGTGCTTTACATTGACTGTGGCCTCTCAGTGTAGTATTCAAAATGATGAGGGAGAAAAATTGGTATTTATATGGTGAAGCAAACTTAATCTATATGGAATAACTTGCCTTAACAACCACCTACTGCAATGGCCTGGGGAAAGTGAGGAGGGTGGAAGGAGAAAGTGATTCGGTGACTGTGAAGTCCTTTTAACCTGCTCCATAGGCCATTTCAACCTGGAAATGTGTCACAAATGTTTTCTCCTATTTCTTGGCAGCAGGCTGGATTCACAGCTAGGCCTGGAGGTGTGGGCACTACAGGCACCTGCAGGACAGGCTGGGCTTGGGTTAGTGCCTCTCTGATGCTGTTACCATCCCTAATTCCTCGGTATATTCCGTAAAACATCCTGGAATTGAGTCTTTCAAGAAATATGCCACACGACATGGAAGTCCTGTAGTATTCTGCTAACAACTGTAGCTGTGTTTACTGGTACCCCTCTTTTCTAACCAAGCTCTTCAGACTAGCAAGACCACAAACCCTCCAGAAGTTCTACCTTCTGTACAGAGCACCCCGGGGCTGCAGCCATAACCTCGTGCTGGTATTTCTTTCAAGGGAGATACTGATTTTTGTGTGTCTCTTCTAACCAGTCATCTTTTTTCCTGAGATATTTAGGAGCATAATCATCTCTGAGATTTATTCTTGCTTATTCAAGCATTATTCAGGTCAAATGAAAAGAAATGTAAAGGCATAAGCTTTGTTTCTGTGGAAAGGTAGACCAAACCCACGTTGCAACTCGGAGGCAGGGCACAGGGCTCGCTTAAATAACGGCGTCAGAACATTCATAATAGGGCAATTTCACTGTGTTTATCTGCCCTATTCTTTAAGGGGGAAGTTACCTGCCTTAGGGCAATTTCCCGTTCTTTCTAGAGTCTGGGTAAGATTCAGACATTTCTTAAATGCAAAATTTATCTCCCTGAAAGTCAGTTTGGGCATTTTCCAGAATTTTACCCGCTATAGTACAGTTTAGAGCAATGTTTATTTAGAGCTATTTTGGGGTAAAATATTCTTGCCTTGCAATTGAAGCAGTTGTGATTTAACTTTAAAAGAAATATACATCTCTCTCTCTCTCTCTCTATGTGTGTGTGTATATGTATGTATGTATATATATATATATATATATATATATGTGAGAGACAGCATGAGTGCCATTTTTTGTAACTTGTAGTGGACCGGATTTTGGTAAAATAAAAGCATGCAATTTTCAAGTCTAGAATTTTTCAGGTCTAGCCCTAATTATATTTAGTTGTTTTTAACTCATGCCATTGTAGCATCTAGCAGATTTTATGATATGTGGAAATAAACATCGATAATTTACGGAAATATGGTGCAAACATTTTGACTTAAAAGAGAAAAATCTAAGTATCTTACTCCTATGTAGATATTGATGAATTAAAATGCAGGAGCAGATGCTGCTTTAGAAAAGAGCATGTACCGGTAAGGCTGCAATGCAGCGCTAGGAGAGCTCTCTCAGTATTTGTGCTGCAGATAAAATTTCCTGAGCTGTTGAAGGGAGATCCACTCTGACAAATTGCAAAGATTATTAAATGTATCTGCAGAAAGTCTAAGAAAACAGCATTCCAAGCACGTTGATTACATTTCAGTAGAAATCATAAAGTACCGTAGTAAGAAGTCATCTCGTTTTTGAGGCATGAATTCACTTTGAACCTTCCTGTTTTATCACCCTCTTCTTCACCAAAAAAGATGTCAACAGCATAAGCCCCGAGAAGGTTCTTTAGCTGTTTGCATCCGTTTTTGTTAAGCATTTGTAACTCTGAGAATTGCCAGTGTTTTTAAGTCCCTGTCTCTTCTGGAAACAGTAAATAAGTACCTTTTTTCCTGATTTTTTTTTTAATCTAACAAGTGAATATGTGAAATCCTAAACCAGTTTCCAGAACTGTTTGTATGAGAACCGTCCTATTGAAATTATGGTCAGGAATATTTATCAGCTGGGCAACAGACCGGTTTTATCCAAGGTAATATTTATTTGCCAGTGGAGAGGAAGAATCCAAATGCTGAAGTAACAGACAAGAGTGGCACTTCACAGGCTTTTGCACGGGTGCAAAACAAGTCAATGATCAACATTCAAAGTGCAACAGTCAATGATCAATGGAGCTGGCTGCTCTGGGGAATCGTTTTCATGATGAATGCCATTTTTCAAGTATCTAATCAAACCAATTAAGCATAAAATACAAATACATATAAAGATACATTCAAGTACATGAGTGTTTGTAGATATATTGCTGTGGTCTACATGACCAGCCTGCTTGAACAAAGATGCGATGCAGGATTTTAAATACAGAAAGATAGAAGGGGGACCTGTATACCAGAAACCTATCCGAATGTACAAAGAAAGTCTCAGCAGTGATTTTTTTATTAATTCCACGTTTCTGCTTCCCCAGTGAAGGTCACAGTGCTCCATTACTCTGCACCATGTAACAAAACTTAACATCCTAGTGAGCAAGACTGTTGTAACTTTATCTAGTTGCTATACAGATAAAACAAGTGAAAATAAATCTCTCGGTACTACCTAACCCACACAATGTTTGTCAGTCTAATATTGTGATTTGAGTAGCCTTTAAATATTGTGTATTGCACAGTTACAAATTTATCACTAGCACAATACAGTGAAACTCATGGTGTTTATGAATTAAGAACAAACCTCTCTGCGTATCTTTTCCTGTTCCTATTAAAGTCAATGAGCTCCTGCTGACTTGTCTGGATATGAGACCTCAGGCTGTGCACGAAGGCCGTGTCTGCAACGAGGGCACCAGGGGTGGCATCTTCAAGACAAGGGTGACACTCTGCAGTGAGTTGGGGACAGTGCAGCATTAAGAGAAGAGATACTTGACAAGCAAATGCTCAGCGCAGAGACGGGGTGGCAGCACTTGATTGGAATAAAAGGGTAAGGAAGAAACAAGAGGAAATCAAGGCACGAGCGCTGTTATTCCCACCGGCTCCCGACGCCGTGTCGCTGCTCTGAGAGCTCCCAGCTGCTGCTGCGCTGCGCTCTTACACCAAGAGCCAGCCTGGGATCGTTGATTGCTTATATTTGCTCAGGATGTCGGGAGTAGACACCTGTTGTTCCAAAAAGCAGCAGGAACCGTTTTTTGCTTTGTTCTTTAACCATTTCGTGTCCCAGAAAGGTACCGTCTGAGCACGCAGAGCGGGAGGCGGTAACGGAGACGATTCACCGACTTCCTCGTGTAACGACAACGGTTTCTGGTGGCTCTCTGACCGTCTACTTCTGACCAGTGTTCATCTCATGACTGTATTTAAGCTCCTGAGCTCTGAAGAGGAGCTCTGTTAAACAAATACGCAGGCTTTTTTTCAGTGTTGTCTTCAGGGTCAGGTTTGTTCTGTTGATGACACAGTTGCAGGGTTTCAGTTTTGCTCATCTCAGAAAACTGCTAAGAGGGAAAACGAGGCAAAACTACCTAGTATTTGTCAAGTTGGCTTATGTCTATCTGGAGAGGTTTCTAAACCTACAGTTTGGTAATGGAAGTATTTAGACATTGACTCCCCTGGCATGAGTGGTTTTTACAGTTCTTCCCACTTTGGGGCCTGATATTTAAAAACACCTACGCTACAAAGTGAAGCGCTCTGGGGCATGCAGACAGGATTGGGCTATGACTGGGCCCGACTCAAACACGAAATACTATATGAAATACTAGACATGTTGAGAACTGAGAGCAGTCTGAACTGTTGTGTCTCATATCGGTGAATTTGAATATATTGCTGCTTTAAGTATGGGCCCTGACACTGTAAAAAAGAGAGCCTAGTGATTTAATAGACTGAGTGCACATAAATAATACCAGGATCCTGTCAACAGACATTAATTCTTACTAAATATTTAGCTGTCTCCTGGTTTTGTCTCTGTGAGAGAGCTATGGCCTGGCAAAACTCTGAAGGACACCATGAACGTGGCAAGTGATGGACACTATGAACAGGGCCAAGTCCCTGCGCAGGAGAGTTTTAGATCTTTAAGGTAAGTTTCATTGTACAAGAAACTGGTTGTCACCTGAGCGTTAATTCTTTTTGCTTCAGTGGGATACTGGCAAATTGTTAAAATTAGAGAATAACTTACAAGGATTTTACAAAGGCTTTTGTGATGCAGACAGCTATATATTTAAATAATTTGAACAAGGGAAAATAAGTTAACCCCTAAGAAGGTGAGGTGTGGGACTCCAGTGTTCAAAGTATCTTATTTAAACTGCAGTTATAGCAGATCATTTATGTTGGCATCACAGAGTGGGTGAAGAACATATCTGGTTATTTTTTATGACCAAGTTGGAAGGTAATTTTTAATATGTTTTAGTTTGAGAGAAATTGTTTTCAGCATTTCCCCTTTGGGCTTCTGTGCCCTGCAAAATGAAAAACAAATATTTTCGAAAATAGTCCAGCAAAAATGACTGCATCTGTCTCGTGCATTATCTCTTGCAAGGGCAGCAATGTGGGGAAGAGATTGCTGAAATTAAAGCACAAAACTTATTTTCTGTTCAAAGAGAAACCCGTAACCCGTACAAACAGCTGAAACGAATGAGTTACTCTGAATTCATGGCATGCTTGTTTGATAACGGAGGCTCTGGAACACCTGTTTTAAGGGCTAGTGCTGAGGATTACAAGGAAATCTGCAGCGGAGAGTGGGAGCAGAGCACAGTGCTATTAGGAGGAACATTAAGTGCATGTTCACATTGGGCAGTTCAAGCTGGGGGGAATTTGCAGGGTATCAAGGAGGCCCTTATTAGCCTCACTTGAAAAAGAAATTCTAACTCCATGATGGGGTTGGGGGTACCGTAGATTTCATAGTTTCCTGAGCAGAGCCAGGGCCTAGGTAGGTCAACTGTGTCACTGGCTCAGCTGGAGATACATTTATTGGTGCTAAGGTGACCAGAAACTTATGGATTGGGAGAGTAAAATGGCAATATTGGTAATCTATTGCTATTTATCTTTAAGACTGTTGGAAGTGGTCTAGCACTGTGTCTTCGGGAGTGTAGTCCTTTTTCTGCAAAACTAAATAGCAAAAATTGCCTCTCACTTCAGCGGTTAGATACCAGTTACATATAGAGGTTTAGATATCCAAAGGGGCGGTATTTAATTTTAGAGATCCCTTAGATATGTCAGTTTGCAGAGTTGAGAGGGCAATGTTTTCATATTCCTCTTGTGATGCTGAGCATCTGCAGTGGTGAACTAATACCACCAAATCCTTCTGAAAATTCTTGTTGAGCAATCCATAGAAGATGGGGTTGATGCAAGTTGAGATCATAGCCACGAGGTGGCACAGTGTAAATGCTAGATTATGGTTACAGCTCATTAGTGCCTCATAATTCCAGTCAAAAACTACATTGAATATATTGAGAGGCAGCCAGCAAGCTGCGAAGGTCACGACGATTGATATCAACATCACGTTAATCCTTTTGTTTTCACTTAGTCGGCCCACGTTCTCCCTCGTCCTGTCTATTTTACCGTGTCTCTTCCGCAGACATACAAATATCCTGAGATAGCAGATAAAAATAAACCCCAGTGGGAAGCAGTACTGGAAAAGCAGCAGGCTGGTGGTAAAAATCAGCCTTTCCATAACAGATGGCCATGCTTCAATGCAAGCAACTTTGTTCTTGTAGAAGTCATGATGGAAAGATAGATATTTGAAGGGTTCATCAGTTAATTGGTGGAATATTAAAAAAGGAATGGATATCATAACAGAAACCCCCCAGATGAAAAGAATTCCCCAGTAGGCGTGGGAAATACTAGGCTTCCAGCCACGTGGGTTCACAATTAACTGGTACCTCTCAACAGCAATGAGTACAAGCGAGAAAATGGAGACGGTGACGGATATACTTTGTATGAAAGAGCTGATTTTACACATAGCTTCCCCAAATATCCAGTAGTCCATTAAGGTATAGGCAACTGTGACCGGAATGCACATGAGACAGATTAAGACATCTGATAAGGAGAGGTTGGCAATCAAGATATTTGTAACATTTTGAGCTTCTTTCTGTCGCTTTATTATGATAATCAGGCAAAGATTTCCAAAAAGCCCTACTATGGTCACTAAAGTATAAGCTGTAATGAGCACGAATACCGCAGGAAAGGAAAGCTGACATGTATCAAAGTTTAAAAACTGAGAATAGCTGTCGTTTGAGATAGTTTGATTAGACAAAACCTCACTAAGGTCCTGAACGTCTGTATCCATCATGAAGCATCTCTCAAACCATGGACAAAATTTACCTATTTTGTATACCTGGGTGTATCCACCTACTGTCTTTACTATTTGTGAGATATTTTGCTGGGGCTTTTCAAGGCTATGATTAATATGGTTCTATCTTTGCATTTGATCTTTGTATTAGTTTTGCTCAAAGTTTCACAAGTATTTACAGCAATGAAGGATCCTGAAAAGAAAAACAAATGAGAAGTAGTCTTGGACAGTTATCTGTATGGGGGTTGGTGCTACTTTTTTCTGCACTGATAGTGTTACAGAACCGTGGATCTCTTTACAGAGCTGCCTGTGATGTGTGAGAGAGAGCAGGGACAGCTCTGTTTAAAGTTGCATAATGATTATCTTACAAATCTTCTTCTATCAAATGCACATAAATTTAGCTTTCCAAGACAAAATATTTTAAGATTTGTCTCAGCCAAAGATTTAGCAAGGTTTGAGAAATGTTGATGAGACACGTCTATTTTTATTATCAGAAAAATGAAGAATCAGGTTGTTCCATGAAATGGCTCACTGCAAACATCACTTTTTTCCCTCTAAAACTATACGTGATAATGAGATAACATGCCAAATCCCTCTGACTTGATTCAAAAAGATGAGTGCTTGAGCATAAGTGATATACAACACACTTCTATGAATGACATCTCTATGGGACTTTCCTTTTTTGCATCTATGTATGCTGAAGATGGTATGTCCTTATTGCTTAGTTTAATCTGAGAAAAACATAAGCCAAACAGAGATGGCATCTTGGTTATCCAGAAAATGATTTCCCTATCAATAGTAGCTAGAGGTTATATTTCTGGTTTCCCTACGCACTGTTCTTTAAGTTTGACAAATGATGCCCAAAAACTTTACTGTGCTTAAATGCAATGTGTACTTAGAGAGCTAGAATTGCTTTGCCCTTCAGATCTAACTTAAACACGTGTCAAGAAAAAAAATCTGATATTAGTATATTCCTGTTGTTTTAAACTAATATGGGAAGAATCAGCTTCAGCGGAGTATCTTGATCGGTTTGAATTTAGCAGTGGGTTAAAAAAGTTAACCTTAAATCAAAGGCTCAGCAGCCTTCTGGCCAGAAAGAGGCTGTTTCCAACCTGGGAAAGGAGACAGGAGGGGAGGGAAAAAAAAAAAAAGTGAGAGTTACTTTTAAATTTAAAATATGGTTCAATATGTGCTCTATATATGAACTTTTTGAAACATAGTCTTAACTCACCTTAACTCCTTTGGAAGTAGGAGTTATTGGAAAATTAGCTGGAAGAAAGGCAGTTCATCACCCCTAGTAATAAACATCGTAGAGTGAAAGCCCTGAGGAGACATGGGATTGGGATGAAGAAACGAGGGAGAATTAGAGGATGCACAAAGCAGGAGAGGTATCTTGTCAGTAATAGAAATAGTGTGTGTAATCTGTAGAAGCCTTAGCAGCATTTGACTGAAATAATTGCTGTCATTTAATCACCAAGGAATAGAGAATATTCAGTGGCTTGCGCAGGATTAAACAACAAACTCGGGGCTAGACTGAGAGCTGTGATTTTTGGTTAACTGCTTCATTACTGGGCAGAGGTGATGTGGCTGGTGCATGAAGACCAGGCAAACAGACCTTCAGGCAACAGATTTCCTGGAAGACCCTGTAAATTACATTTCCTTAGAGTCCCAGGAGATGCCTGGCTGGATTTACTGATGCAGGATGCACATGTGGGAAGAGCAAGAGGCCGATGAGCGGCAAATGTTGCTCTGATGTTCCTTGCCGACAGTTTGGAGTGTGGAAGAGTCTAAGGTCTGGCTGTGTCATCCCAAGGATGATTTTCCCCTTTGCACTGATCTCTTCACCTGCCTTGCCCAGGTCTGAACGCTCTCCTCTAAGGAGACCAGGATTTAGCACTGCCTTGGAAACAAGACGCTGTCCCCTTTGCTGCCTGTTATGCAAGCAGGAGAAGCTGTGGGGACTCAGGGGACGTGAGGCTGAGCCAGTTTTGTAATATTTTATGCACTACTTGCTGCTCTTGCATATTTATCCATGGCTGCACGACAGGGTTTGGTAGTCAGAGCTGGATGTTCCCTCCTGGGAATTCACTGTGGGTCTCGGGGCTTCTTCAGCAATTTCTACCTCTAAGGAAAGCCCCTTTATTAACCTCCTCATCAGTTCACTCAGCACCTCAGCTTCAGACACACTGATCATCTACATCATCATTCTTTTTTTTTTTCCAGTAAAAAAAAAAAAAACTTTCACTATTCACTCTATTCACTCTGTACTGCAAACTAAAAAGTTTATTCTCTAGTAACATATCCTTCTGAAAGGTAATTTAAACATTTCCTTCGCAATAAAACCAGTACCTTGTTTAAAAATCTGAAGTTTTCATAGCATTAGAAAAAACAGTATACATTAGTATGCAATACAGCATGTTGAAATACATTGTAATTCATGTTGGCATTAAAAATATTTAGGAATTGAGATTCATAAATATTAACGGAATGAGCATCCTTGAGCTGCAACTGCAGCTCATGTTAAAATTGCAGTGAAGTGCTCAATGTGAGAACTACTGTCTCTTACTTTCCATCCCTAATCCATGCATTTTAAGAAGGATTCTCTATTATAAACAGTGAGAGTTTACCACTATAAAAATTATAAGGCAATTTGTTTAGTGCTTTCATTCCTCTAGATGCAGAAATATTACCAAATCATGTAGAAGCAAAAGAAAGTTAAAAGCACAGTCTAAAATCAAATTACTCTTTCCCTGAGTTCTTTCTTACCTGTTCTAAAAATAGGTAGTCCCCATCCCTTAGAAATGACCAAATGTTTTGGTTGAAACATCATCCGTTAATTAAGTTCGAGTAGTGCATAAATTAAATTTGATGAAAGTTTCAATCCAATTTTAAATGTAGGATGTTCAGTATAAAACATCCTTCAAAAGATATATTGCAATAACTTTTTCCTTCAGGTTTACGGATTCTGTGACTTCTTACCTGATTCAAAGTTCAAGTCATATCCGCACTCTGTCCTTAAATTTTCTTTTCCCCTTTTTGAGTTAATTGCAAAGCCAGCAAACACATCTTCTTTGTGTACAAAAGAATCCAAACCAGAGCCATCTGCTGCTCAAGCTATATTTAAACTCTCCTTTCTTCTCTTTCTGAAACAAGCCAGTTTCACAATTTCCAACTGTGACTGAAGCCACCAGGCTGTGGAAGGGCTGCTGAGGAATAAGACAAGCTCTGGAATCCAAGAGGAGGCAAACGGCAGTGAGCGGGGTGGGGAAAGGACCAGTAGTCACGGGGATGGGCTTTCCTTCCCTCCGCCCCGGCAAACACATCAGCTGCCAATTGCATTTGCAGTTATCTTATCTGTTCTGGAGTGCAAATGTTTTCCTAAGAAGCTGGGTTGATTTTATTGATGTAAACATCTGCAGATGGCTTATTGCTTTTTCAACTGAGGGTGATATGAAAATACAGTAAGCTGCTTAGAAAGAGCAAGTGCATCCTATTAAGTGGAATCATTTACTGTTTTGAAATTAAGTTCCTGATTTCCACTATAACTTGGTATTTTAGCATTTACTGCAGAGATATAAAAAACATGGCATATTTTACTAGTAAGTGCTGAAGGTTTATTAGTATTTCTGTTTTTTTCTGAAGGAAGTTTGTGCCTTTTATAATGACTTATTCATAAAAATAAAATATATTTGTCTATTAAGAAACTAGGTGGGGACATTTATGGGACTGGAAAGTGACCGGCCTTTCCTAGGACGTGCTCCCTGGTACACTGGTTTTTAAATTCCTCCATCCCTACCCTTTACTTCCCAGGATCTGTCTCTCATGCTGAACCATCCTGGGACTCTTCCGTATGAGAAACACCGAGGCAATAGGAAAGTAGTTTGAGTGTGTTTGTATGGGGAGACTTGGGAAAAGCAGGTAAGTTAGATAAATGAGGGAGTGATAAATTAGAGTGTGGAAACTTCACACAACAGATTTGAAAGAGCCCTAGTGTCTGTCTTCCTGCTATACCTCGAGTGTCTGGATAAAGCTAACTGTGCAAATATTGTTAACTGTAATGCTGTCCTATTTGTAGAAAATGGCAGTGGAAGGAATCTCTGAGATCCACAAATCCTCCCACTTCTGATACTTATACCCATTCTTGATGTATTTAGCTCCTTTTTAAACATCAGTGGCAATCCTAGATTATGTCTAGTGCCTAATTTACTGTTAGGAAGATTTTCTGAATGCTTCCTCCCTCAATTGCCCTCATTTTAGTTTAAGCCCTTTGCTTTATGCTTGAGCACAGTCAGTGAGGTTTGAAATTTTAACCAAAATGCTTTTAGTAAACCATGTGAATATAGTTTTCTAAAATATTTCTAGCACATGCTGATTTTAACTAGGACAAAAATAC